>NW_023995463.1:77500-101131 GCF_015586225.1 Lucilia sericata | reverse complement strand
TACGCTCAATTTTATTAACAATTATAGAAATTGTTTAAAAGTTAATAAAATTAATAGCATAATTTGGGTTTTTGTGTTAAAACATAATTTTTGCCTAAAAAGTGAGAGAAATTGTAACGTATTTGTTAAGGAAGGAGTGGAAATTTAAAAAAGGCAATATTTAGGAGAATTGTTTAAATATTGTCCAAATGTTTATTGAAAACTATAATTTTCTAAATTTTTTAGATTTATATATTTTCGTGGAACTACTGGCAATTGAAAAACAACAAAATTGGGAAGTTAGTAACTTCTTAATTTGATTCGAAAGTAAAATCTTTCGAAATACTATTTAACATATAAATTCGAACATTTTTCTTTTCCAATCGAATCGCAGAGTAGTAGCCTTTCTTTCGTTACAATTTCAATACTTTTTACTAAAAGCCTAAAAATATTTAATTAATTTTCATAAAAATATAAATTTAAAGTTTAAATAAAATAGAAATATTTCATATTTTTTTTTTTACAAAGAAAAACCTATTTCACTAAATTACTAATTTATACAAATTTATTTTAAAAGAAAATCTTTATAAAAAACAAAACAATATTCTATATTTAAGGCTTTTTCCATTTTGTGTGTTTATCTGGGCATGTGTGTGTGTAAATACTAAAATCCTACAAAAAATTATTTATTAACTATATGTTGTAAGCAAAAGATTTATATAATGGTTTGTTTGTTTGTTTGTTTCCTGTTAAGTCTTATGTTAAAGTTACAAATATCGAAAGAATATGTTTTTTTTTAATTTTTAATTCTTTATGGAGAAATTTGAAAAAGAAAAGTTTTTGTTTTGTATACAAATTATTTACAATTAAATCAAAAAGTTATAATGTTAAACGACAACAAGTTTTGAGCGGTTTAAACTTTCATTTTGTTTAAAGAGTTCTATTTTATCCAAAAAAAAAAAAACAAAAGTGTTATAAAAACTACACTTATTACAACATTAATAACAATATATAACTTAAGTTATTAGCAAAAAGTTTAGCTTTAATTTAACACATGAAATGCTTAAAATAAAGAACAGTTCATTAACAATTAAACTGTCTTAGCTGAATTTCCATTTAACCTTAATTCTCGTTTTATATAAAAAAAACACTTATATATAAAGTCGTTCTTATAAAGTTAACTTAAGCTTAAGCTTTGCTTACCGCGCCAAGTGCGCTTAACTTGTATGTGTAAGTATAAAATATAACACCAGTAAAAGAACTTTTTTTTTATTTTAAATATTCATTAAAACTACTTAAAGATTTCAAAAATATGTTTCAGAAAAAAAAAGTGATGGGCTTTATAAATAACACTCACTTGAATACTATACACTGCTCTCTTAAATTAAAACTCTTTTAAACTACCACCGCGTCTCAATTTTGCCAATCTTCTTAAACTGCCACCCATGGTGGTGGGAGTGCCTAAACTTAAGTTGGGTGAACCGGTCAATGATGAGGCACCTCCTCGCTCACGCATTACAAATGATCCCCGAAAACGTACACGACTACGTCGTTCGGGGGTAGAGAGTGCTGAGGAGGGTGGTTGTAAATACATAGATGTTGAGGGTTGTAGTTGGCTGGCTAGAGATGGTGGTGTGGCCTTACAGTGCCACACATACTCCCGAGATTATAACTTTTTCTCCCATATAACAATGTGGGCATCATTTGAATTGGCAATGAGTGGTGAAGAGGCTCCTGAACTGAGAGAGGATGAGGAGGAAGAGGATTTGTGGCCGGGTGAATTGGTATTATTGTACCAGACATGACGCCAGTAACCGCGTCCTCCTGTCAAAGTGATAATAGTGCGTGGTCCATCGGCTTGTTGCTGCTGCTGTTGTTTGGCGTTTTGCTTTTGTTTACGTTTAAGTGTAGCGGTGGCTGCTGCTGGAGGTGGTGTGGAAGAGGTATTGGCTCCTGCTCCGCCCCCTTGTTTGTGTTGTTGCATTAGCTTGAAACCATCCTCTGATTTGGGTGTACTATGATTGTGATGCAGTTCGGTCATTAGACCATTTTCTGAGATATTACCCAAATCACTGCCATTTCCTGAGGTTTTATGACTGGCACTAGAGCTATTGCGTGACACCGAACGTCCGCCAAAGAAACGTATACCCATACTTTCCTCACTGCCCGAGGAGGTATACAAACTGGATGATTTTGAATCCACTGACCAATTGGATAGATCTAGAGAACGTGGTCGTGAGGCTTTCATTCTTAAACGTCTATCTAAGGTGGTAACACGTCCGGGTATGGCAGCTAATTCTGGATCAGATCTACGCATGCCTTCATACATCATATCCATGAGATTACCCTGGGTTCCTTCTTCCGCATCATAATCTTCTTTAACAAAGATCAATTTACCATAAAGACCATAGACATCACAATAACCATGTTCTGCATGAGACAGGGTACTAGTATTGGAGTTAAGACCTGATTGGAAGTAGCCTGCGGAACCCAAACCTCTAGGTAAAGTTTTAGACATGCGAGCAGATTCTGAGGACAAATCTCTAAAACGTTTACGATGAAAAGCTGGTGAATTGGCCAAAGAAGCTCTAATTTTCGCCGAGAACGATTGATCCAAGGAGTTTTGTTTATCCAATTTAGAGCAGCGAGGTGATGAGGCATTGGAATCCGCACCATCGGCACTTAGTTCTCTTAGCATAAAGGCCGAAGGGGAGGCTGATCCCGAACCGGAATCATCTTTAGGCAAATCTCTTCTTAAAACCACTGCACTCTCATCTAAATCAGCTTCGGTTAACTTCTTGGGATCGGCATCTATGGCGGGCAATTGTAAATCATCACCCATGCTAGGAACCACCACGGGTTCCACTGCTATATTCAAAGCCGGTGGTAAAGTTTGTGAGTTATTTGAAGCGGAGGGTTTATACGAGGGATACACTTTAGGCACCAGAGGCAATAGGAAAGTTATGGGTCCAAAATGAGCATGACAAGACATGCTAATGCCACCACTTATAATGGGTACACCCTCTAAACGGGGCAAGGGTATGGTAACCGCTATGCCCACATTGGTGCCCACCCACAGCAAACCCTTGCAGGCCATTAGGGCGGTCACATAAATGGCACTATTATTAACAGCCTGTTCCTTTTTGCCATCACTGCGCAAAACACTCGATGCTATATTAATATCCTGCAAGTGTTTAAAGGTCTCCGTATGATACAAACACAACATGGTGGAGTTCTTCAAGGAAATCCACAAGCCTATGCCAGAATGAGCCATTAGATTGACCTGCTGATTAGAGCCATGATGCACCTCAAAACTGCGTTGGATCTCACCATTTAAGGCGTTCAAAACGTATACGCGATTGGCACAGGCAGCATAGATATTCATATTAATGGGTAAAATACTGGGTACCGGCAAGCCACTCTCTCCCAACTGCACCACCTGAGGATCTTTCAACATCCAAACACCATCATAGGCACGACGATAAATCAAGATGGTAGCATTCGTTAGAGCCACATATATAGTATCGAAATGATAAAGAATCCTCGTCACTATACCCGGCACACTACAACAATTTAATTGTTCTTCTTGTTCGGGATTTTTAGCAGAATATATCAATAACTTTTTGGCATCGGTGCCCATCCAAATGAGATCACCCAATAAGGAATTGTATTCTTCGCGTGTCTTGCAATTATCTAAACCTTTGACAAATTCAATGGCTGTCACTTGGGTTTCGGCCAATTCAAATGTGCCAACATCTCGTAGATTGCCAGCCTGTTGGTGATGCTGTGAGTAGACGGTTAGTTGTGAAGAGGAACCATTTGTGGTGCAAATCCACAGATAATTCTGTTGTTTATGGCGGCGTCGGGCATTGCCACTGATTTTCGAATCATTAGCGATGGTATAGTAACATCCACAGCGAACCTAGAAAGAGAGAAAGAAATTGTTAAGAGATATTTAAAGTGTACATTTACATTTAAAAGTATTCCACTGACCAAAGTGGAATACTTTTTTAAAAATTTCCGAAATTATCAAATTTGTTTCATCTACCCACCTCCGTTTGATGCTGTGACTTATAAACCGGCATCGCTTTAACAAACAATGGCATCTTATTCGATTGCCTCTGCACCAGCTGCATCTGTTGCTGTTCATACGCCGGCGTACTCGTGGCACACGGCTCAGCCGATGTTGTCTCCCAAGCCGGTGAATTATTGATATCGAGCGCAAGTTGCGCTAAACGCAATTCCGTTATCCATTCCTTTTTAACGTTGGGATTTGCTGTCTGGAATGTAAACGTCTCTTCTTTACCATTCTTATTACGGGCCACTAATTGCAAACAGCATGAATCCACCCATGCCATTTCTTCATTTTTTCTTTGTATAGAACTTTGTATGGAATTCATAAGATTACGGGTAACATTCGAGTTAAGTTCCTTGTAAGTTCCCTTAAGCGAACCAACAAGATCGTTAATACGTGAAACAACTTCGTAATCGTACATGAGTGTACTCATTTCGTTGCAGAGATTATCAGCACCATTGGTTAGAAGAGCAGCGGGTGAATTATCGAAGGCGGCATTTTGATAGGCTCCAGCTGAAGGCGAGGATGTGTTGGCAGGTAGTGTGTTGGTGGAGTAGTTGTTGCATGAGCTACTATTCGATTTAAGACTTCCGCCGCGATTGAGACCTGAAAAGGGAAATGCGATAGGAGTTAGTGAAATGGGGACTTGTAAATGTTTCAATAATGATTAGAATCTAAGCATCTAAGGGCCAATCTTTAGATAAAAGATTAGCGATTAAATTAAATTTATTCCTCGAAAGTTGTCTTTGAGTACTCAATTAGTTAATTTTGTTTGCAAGTTGTATGGCAACACTGCGAAATTTAATCATGTACTCAAAAATATCGAAGGGGATTAACATCAGATTAAATTTATTTTTATAGGTATTAACTAATCTGATTATTAATTGCCATTTGATTGCCAACTCAAAAACCCGCTCTAAGTTGGTCAAATTAAGTGGAAAAATCCCTAAAACAATTGGCTGAGAAAGATTGATCCAATGAGTTTCAATTATTCCGCATAGAGCAAGGTGTTAATGAGGCATTCATTGGAACTTAGTTTCCGAGAAACTACGTGGCGATAGTATAAACTTATTATATTGTAAAGTAGAGGCCTTTTTTAGAATGAAGAACTTTATTCGTTGACTAAAAACTTCGATCCTATCGCAAGTCTAAAGGAAATATTGAAGCTGTGCGACGTTAACATAAAGTCGGATCAAAAGTGTGGAAGATCTTTCGTTAATACTAAAGCTACGCGGCGATTAACAGTAGTTGGTATAAGTAGACTGCTTTTTTGTCACCAAATGATCGCAGCTATAAGGGGTCACTTGATTACAAAAACTTTATCGTTTCCACGACAATTGGATCGTTGCTTGGCTAAAGATTGTTAACCATGTGGAAGCTTTATCAACCGTAAGCTGCTTCTTAAAAAAGAACTCTAGCAAAACTCCTTATAAGAAACTCGGCAGAAGAGAATCGACGCTGTGAAATAACCTGAAGCTTTGACTAAAAAAACTTTATGGTTTCCACGACAATTGGATCGTTGCTCTAAAACGACGAAACACACTAGGCTAATGATTGTTAACCATGTGGAAGCTTTATCAATCGTAAGCTGCTTCTTGAAAAAGAACTCTAGCAAAACTCCCCATAAGAAACTCGGAAGAAGAGAATCGACGCTGTGAAATAACCTGAAGCTTTGACTACAAAAACTTTATGGTTTCCACGACAATTGGATCGTTGCTCTAAAACGATGAATCACCCTAGGCAAAAGACTTTTAACCATGTGGAAGCTTTATAAATCGTAAGCTGCTTCTTGAAAAAGAACTCTAGCAAAACTCCCAATAAGAAACTCGGCAGAAGAGAATCGACGCTCTGAAATGTCCTGTAGCATTGACTACAAAAACTTTATTGTTTCGACGACAATTGGATCGTTGCTCTAAAACGACGAAACACACTAGGCCAAAGATTGTTAACCATGTGGAAGCTTTATCAATCGTAAGCTGCTTCTTGAAAAAGAACTCTAGCAAAACTGCCCATAAGAAACTCGGAAGAAGAGAATCGACGCTCTGAAATCATCTGAAGCTTTGACTACAAAAACTTTATCGTTTCCACGACAATTGGATCGTTGCTCTAAAACGACGAATCACACTAGGCTTAAGATTGTTAACCATGTGGAAGCTTTATCAATCGCAAGCTGCTTCTTAAAAAAGAACTCTAGCAAAACTCCCCATAAGAAACTCGGAAGAAGAGAATCGACGCTCCGAAATGACCTGAAGCTTTGACTACAAAAACTTTATGGTTTCCACGACAATTGGATCGTTGCTCTAAAACGACGAAACACACTAGGCCAAAGATTGTTAACCATGTGGAAGCTTTATCAATCGTAAGCTGCTTCTTAAAAACGAACTCTTGCAAAGCTCCGAATAAGAATTTCGGCAGAAGGGAATCGACGCTGTGAAATAATCTGAAGCTTTGACTACAAAAACTTTATGGTTTCCACAACTATTGGTCGGTTGCTCTAAAACGACGAAACACACTAGGCCAAAAGGGAATCGACGCTCTGAAATGACCTGAAGCTTTGACTACAAAAACTTTATTGTTTCGACGACAATTGGATCGTTGCTCTAAAACGATGAATAACACTAGGATAAAGACTGTTAACCATGTGGAAGCTTTATAAATCTTAAGCTGCTTCTTGAAAAAGAACTCTAGCTAAACTCCCAATAAGAAACTCGGCAAAAGGGAATCGACGCTCTGAAATCATCTGAAGCTTTGACTACAAAAACTTTATGGTTTCCACTACAATTGGATCGTTGCTCTAAAACGGCGAAACACACTAGGCCAAAGATTGTTAACCATGTGGTAGCTGCTTCTTAAAAAAGAGCTCTAGCAAAACTCTTAATAAGAAACTCGGCAGAAGGGAATCGACGTTCCGAAATGACCTGAAGCTTTGACTACAAAAACTTTATGGTTTCCACAACTATTGGTCCGTTGCTCTAAAACGATGAATCACACTAGGCTAACGATTGTTAACCATGTGGATGCTTTATAAATCGTAAGCTGCCTCTTAAAGAACCCTAGCAAAACTCCCTATAAGAAACTCGGAAGAAGAGAATCGGCGCTCTGAAATGACCTGAAGCTTTAGCAGACCGAAAAGAACTGTTGCAATAGCTAGAACTTTTAAAAATTGTTGTTAAATGTTGGCAACACAAATCATTACGGAATTGGAAACTTCTAAGAGCGGGTTTTTGAGATGGTAATCAAATGCCAATTAATAATCAGATTAGTTAATCTAAAAATAAATTTAATCTTATGTTAATCCCCTTTGATGTTTTTGAGTACAAGATTAAACTTCGCAGTGTTGCCATACAAAACAATAGAAAACTCCCCTGTTTGTTATCAAAACAATGCATATTTTATAAAAAAGAAGAAGACAATTGTAAATTTAATATGAAAACTAATGAAAACTTAAATTAAAAACAAAAAAAAAAATGTATTTTGAAGTGTCCATAATTTATACTAATCAATAAATAGAACATTTTAATGTTTATATTTATAAAAATTGTATTAATTTTTTTGCATCAGCTGTTTACACTTTTGCATTTCGTGCTTAAGTTTAAACCACCTCCATTGGGCGCTTAAACTTGCAAACTAAATTAACTAATTAAGTACTCAAAAACATTTTTTGAGGATTAATTTTAATTTAATCGCTTATCTTTCACCTAAAGATTGGCCCTAAGACAAGTTCTTAAATATCTACAAGAATTTGTTTAACTTTTCTAGGAATTCTCTAGAAATTTCTTAACGAGTTTTTTTATGAGCAAAGTGTGTCTAACAATTACTTTCATTTTATATAATTTTGTCTACCTTCATATTAATAATCAGTAAAACTTTGTTTAAAACAAAATTTCCGCATTAATGTTTATTATTTAAACTTTTTGTTTTATTTGTGGTTGATTTTTTTTTCGTATTTTGATCGTTATCGTTTTAGGAAGTTTTTTTTTTTTATATTATTTTCATCTTCTTGTAGTCGTTTTTCTAAACAATAAATTTTCTGACATACAATCTCCTCAAAATATGAAAAAATAATAAAAAATTAAGAAGAAAAACGTTAAAAAATAAAAAAAAAAATTATATTATTAATAAACTGTTTGGCAGCTTTTGGTATTATTTTGAGAGAAAAAAAAAACTACTTCATTATATAGTAGGCCTGCTAAACAAAATGGATTGTTTATTTCATAAACAATCAAAACAAACCATAAAAATTCACTTTATTTATCTCTTTAGCAATTTATTACATCCGAAGCGGAAACCATACCCTTTTTCCCAACAGTCTTGAGTTACCAACCATGGCAACAACTAAAAAAAAAAAACAATAACAATGATTTGGTTTTTCACATTTTGAATTGTTCCCTAACTATCAAAAACAATAATAAAAATGTATTGAAATACAATAATTATGATTATTGGCAAATTGCATAAATCAACAAATTAACATGAAAAACTAACGTTCGTTCATTTTATTTTCAAAAAATAAATTTGACATGGCAAAAAGGAAAATAAAGAAAATTCAAATGCAAACGCGCTTTATAAAAGTAAAGGTTACAATTTTCTTTTTTTTTTAAATCAAGGCAAAAGAAAAAAAACACACAATGACCACTTTAATAAATGTTTATAAACTTGTAAGTTGCTGTTTGTTTGTCTTGAAATTTCCAACGGCACGATATTGGGAAAAAAGTTAAATTTAAACTAAAACGTAACCAAAACCATAAACTGATATTTGATGCCAATTGTCTACATTCAATAACAAGACCATTTTTTTTCTTTATTTCAATTGTATCTTTTTAGCCTGTTAAACTAAATCATAGTGTTTTATTAGTAACATATTTTTTGCTTTAAAAGTTTTTGGTCTTTTGATTTTGTTCGCCCCCCATTTGCAGTGTTTTTTTCTTTTCATTTCGTTGCTGGAAAAACTTGTTGAGAAAAACGCAATGTTTTTTTTCTTTGCTGGTAAATAAAGTTTTAAAAATCATCATAACATGACGATATTGAAAGACTGTTATTATTTTAAATGCGCTAAGAAGAAAACAAAAAAATAAAGCTCCCACCACTCAATCACCAGTTATAAGAGTTATGGCTATTATTTGTTAGTTTTTCGCCAAATTAACCCTTAAATGATCCGGTGGGGGCAATTTTGAAATCTTGTCAAATACGTTATTCTATGAAATTTAAAACAAAGTTCAGAACTGTTCGCAATTTTGATCTATTTCATATTTATTTTGGTACTCAGAACCTATATTTGGTTTCCAATTTTGAAATCTTGACAAATATGTTATTCTATGAAATCAAAAAAGAAGTAAGGAACTGATCGCAGTTCAGAACCTATATTTGTATTAATCTCTATAACTGGTTTTAATATGTAAAAAAATGCAAAAGGCATAAAGATCAATTGTAGGAGAATGAATTAGTTTCTGTCATGATCTTAAAATTTTTAGTTGCATTCTTCCAAAAAATAACAAATAAATGAGTGAAAATAAAAAAGTTTGACTCAGATCAGTTTTCCAAACTCTTTCTGATTGACATATTCAATATTGAAATTGTAAAATTCCTATGTTCGAATACTTCAATATCAAAATCGAAGCTATGTATAGAATGAAGATCGATTTTAAAATCTTTACCTTAATCAAACCATATAAATATTCACTATTAATAGTCAAAACGTAGTGATCACTAACTGATCTTTCAATATTGATTTTCAAAAGCCAAAGACCTAACTGATCTCTCAATATTAGTTTTCAAAAGGCAAAAAATCCAAAGCGAATTAGCGATCGTTAAATGATCTTGCAATATCAGTAAAGATTGTCGATCAACTGAACGCCATTGGATTCATTATCAAACATGAAGCAAAGCAAAGACTGAAGATCAATTTTACAAAATCTCACTAAATCTTCACAATTAAGAATCAAAACGAAGTGATCTCTATTTAATATTCCAATACTAGTTTTCAAAAAGCAAAGATCAGAAGGGAATTAAACGTTAAATGATTTTGGAATATCGATAAAGATTGTTGATCGTAGAGTGTTGATTTGTCAACCAATCTAGAAATATATTTTCATCCAAATAATTGTCAAAACGCAATGATCTCTAACTGATCTTGTAATATAAGTTTTCAAAAAGCAAAGATCGGAAGTGAATTGAAAATGATCATTTAAAATCTGTAAAGAATGATGATCGCTAACTGATGTTAGAATATCTGTTCAAAATAAGGATCTTGCTCAGTAAAGAGTGTTGATTGTTAATAGCCAACTGATCAATCAATATAATTTAATCGCAGGTAAATCTGCAATATTAAGTATCCAAACGAAGTGATTATTAACTGATCTTGTTTTCAGAAAGCACAAAACTGGAAGAAATGAATCATTAAATAATCTTGCCCATCCCTAACTGATTGACGTAATAATGACAATGATCTTGCAATATCAGTAAAGAGTATTGATCGCCAGTTGATCTAGCAGTATAATTGAATCCAGGTAAATCTTCACTATTAAGAGTCCAAACGAAGTGATCTCAAACTGATCGTGTTATATTAATTTTCAAAAAGCAAAGAATTGATTGTTTAATGATCTTTCAATATCACGGATCACTGATCGTTGATCGCTATCTGATCTAACAATGACACTATTTCTAAATAGAACTCCGATGATCGGATGAAGTCATTAACAAAATTTTAGGGAATAAAGTCGAAACGATCATGTGATCATGTATTAGTTGCATCATAAGGTCGTGTTATGAACAGTTGACATTTCATAGAATGGAAAAAGCTATGTAAAGATCAATTATTAAAGACTGATCTCTTTCTAGGGTTAAAACCTCAACTGCACATGCGCGCATGTACTGCATTTTCATTTTACACAATTGAAAATACGCAAGTTATTTATTATAGTTTTTTTTTTCTTAAAATTTTGTTTGTTTCTTTAATTTTTTTTTTCATTTAATGATTTCTGTTATGCTTGGAAGGAGTAAAATAACGTTATTACTATTTATTTCTTTTCTACCATATATTAATAATAATGGTGAGTATTTTCCATTTTACGCTTTATTTGTTTGTGAGGACGCAAATATTATGATGGGCCGCCATCATACAATAAAGAAAAACAAAAAAAAAAAAAAAAAAAAAAACTAAGTTGGGGGTATTTAACGGCACGCAATTCATTAGTCAAGACCGAAACAAAAAAAATAGATGCTAGGAAATTTTCTAATATTTAAGTCTAAAATATAAGTTTCACTCTCGTTTCCAAGTCATTGACATGTTAAGGAGGAGTTTTCAAACTCTTTAAAGGTTTTTGAACGATCATGGCATCTTTTTTTTCTTGCGTTTTGATTCATGCTGCTATTTATGAATAGACAAGAAAATAGATGGAGTTTTTTTTTCAGTTTTCTGCCAAGTAATTGTTTTCATTTTCATTATAATTATAATTTTAAAGTAAAAGTTAAGTTTTAAGTTAAAAATGTTGACATGTACAGTGCAATTGTCATAAAGTAATACGAGTTATAGTTTGATTAAGTGGGGGAAAGTTTGAAACTACTAGGATGAACATCTACATATGTTTTTAAGGATAACATTCTCACTTACCAGCAGTTAATATTCTCGATAAGGTAGCGGAAGTACTATTATCCACAATTTCCACATCCGTTACCGGATACATCCATTTAAATGTCAACTTTTCGGTGGCACCAAAATCATGTGACTGTTTGGGTGCCACTGAAACACAAATGACCTTATCATTCAACAACAGCAAACGACGTTGTTTAGATTTGACTATAAAACCAGCCTGATTAAATTCCATATGTGTTACATTATCCTCACGCAGTAGATAACGTGGCCGATTACCTTCGGTTGTGGTTAGAGAACGTGTATTAAATGTACCACTTATATGTCCTAACATCTCTTTGAAACCTTGATACTGTTCTGCCTCACGCTTACGTTCATTGAGCATTTCAGCCAACAGTTCCAGTTGTGTTAGAGCCAATTGTAGCGACATGCGATCATGATGTCCCTGGGGTGTATACTTGAGTAAGTCTTGTAGAAAGAGTATAAATTGAGGAAAACGTTGAACGGGCTTAACCATTAAGCCAAAGAAACTTAAACGATCATGAGCACTTATTTGTTTAACTTTGAAGAAATCCGCCAATGCTGATTTGCGTTTTTCTTCCATTTTAGCTAATTCCATGGCAGCTGAGAAATTATTGATGAAACCTGAATAGATTTCTAAAATACGTGGCTTACTGAAGGCGCTCACAAAACAATCACCCAATTTTTCATCACGATCCCAATTGCGTACACATTCAGCGAGAGCGATGCGAAACAATTGATGCGATTGGAGAATTTCTGGCAGGCGATGGAAGAGTGTACTTATTTTGGTAGCACTCAACACGGGTGGACTACTATCTTCAAGAGGTTTTTTGTAATCCTAAAGAAAATAGAGAAAAAATGGAAATTGTTTGTTTTAGAGGTTTGCGGCTAATAGAACAAAAAGTAATAATACTTTTTTCATGTTTAAATAGTAGAAAAAAGAGGCAAAATTTGTTTATGGAATTATTGAAAAATATTTGATAATTTAGATATAATTTCCTTAGACTTTTAATAGACTAAGTCTACTGCTATAGATAACACTATAGACTAGACTATAGACTAGACTATTGACTTGACTATAGTCTAGACTATAGATTAGACTATAGAATAGACTATAGACTAGACTATAGACTAGACTATAGACTAGACTATAGACTAGACTATAGACTAGACTATAGACTAGACTATAGACTAGACTATAGACTAGACTATAGACTAGACTATAGACTAGACTATAGACTAGACTATAGACTAGACTATAGATTAGACTATAGATTAGACTATAGACTAGACTATAGACTAGACTATAGATCTAGACTATAGATTAGACTATAGATTAGACTATAGAATAGACTATAGACTAGACTATAGACTAGACTATAGACTAGACTATAGACTAGACTATAGACTAGACTATAGACTAGACTATAGACTAGACTATAGACTAGACTATAGACTAGACTATAGACTAGACTATAGACTAGACTATAGACTAGACTATAGACTAGACTATAGACTAGACTATAGACTAGACTATAGACTAGACTATAGACTAGACTATAGACTAGACTATAGACTAGACTATAGACTAGACTATAGACTAGACTATAGACTAGACTATAGACTAGACTATAGACTAGACTATAGACTAGACTATAGACTAGACTATAGACTAGACTATAGACTAGACTATAGACTAGACTATAGACTAGACTATAGACTAGACTATAGACTTGACTATAGACTAGACTATAGACTTGACTATAGACTTGACTATAGACTAGACTATAGACTAGACTATAGACTAGACTATAGACTAGACTATAGACTAGACTATAGACTAGACTATAGACTAGACTATAGACTAGACTATAGACTAGACTATAGACTAGACTATAGACTAGACTATAGACTAGACTATAGACTAGACTATAGACTAGACTATAGACTAGACTAGACTATAGACTAGACTATAGACTAGACTATAGACTAGACTATAGACTAGACTATAGACTAGACTATAGACTAGACTATAGACTAGACTATAGACTAGACTATAGACTAGACTATAGACTAGACTATAGACTAGACTATAGACTAGACTATAGACTAGACTATAGACTAGACTATAGACTAGACTATAGACTAGACTATAGACTAGACTATAGACTAGACTATAGACTAGACTATAGACTAGACTATAGACTAGACTATAGACTAGACTATAGACTAGACTATAGACTAGACTATAGACTAGACTATAGACTAGACTATAGACTAGACTATAGACTAGACTATAGACTAGACTATAGACTAGACTATAGACTAGACTATAGACTAGACTATAGACTAGACTATAGACTAGACTATAGACTAGACTATAGACTAGACTATAGACTAGACTATAGACTAGACTATAGACTAGACTATAGACTAGACTATAGACTAGACTAGACTATAGAATAGACTATAGACTACACTATAGATTAGACTATAGACTAGACTGTAGGCTACACTATAGACTTATGTGTTGTTTCTAGATAACGTGTGAGTAGTTTGAGTTAAAATTTTACTTGTATTTTGTTTTTGTTACAATAACAAAATACAAGTAAAATTTGTGCTCAAACTACTCGCTCGTTATCTAGAAACAACACATTAATCTGGAACAATTTATTTGTTTTGTCATTCACATTGAATTGATAGTTTTTCATTCATCTCGAACTGATAGCGAATAATTCATATGCTTTTAAAAAGGAAATGATGTCACTTTCTTTAAACTATTCACTTTCGTAGCTAAAATACGACATGTTACTGTGAATTGACTAATTTCGAGATTCCAGAAAAACTTCAACAATTTAATTTCAATTGAAAAGTGGTCAAGTTTTTAGTTTTTCTTTAAACTATCCAATGATATATAATTTTATTCAAACATTTATTTTGCCTCTTTTTTTCTCAATTTTAATTTACAATTCTGTACATTTTTATTTACTTTAATTTTGCAACTATATTTTGATTTTTGAGGGGGATTATTTGTTAGTAGTAAATGATGATTGATGATTAAAATGTTAATTCAAATTATTAATTATTTAATTATTTTCAATTTGTTTTTTTTTATATTTATTTTGATAGCGTGACGTAGTAAGTAAGTAGTAGTAGAGAGAGGGGGATGGAATTATATTTATATAAAATTTGGATGGATGGCATGTAAAGAAATAAAATTTACAATAAAAATGTATTAATATGAAGTATGAATATTAGGGGGATAAAAAAAGTTAATATGAAAATTTAAGAAAACATGCAAAAAAATTGAAATTAAGAGAAAAAAGAAAAGTTTTTTTATGAAAACCGATCTAGGTAGTCATATTTTTTATCTATATTTTGATTCTATCGATTCAGAAATAGATAATGTATTATCGACTGATATGTTATGGCGGGTGGCGAAAACATAGAAATGTTCATGATATTGAAAAAAGCATAATAAAAAATTAAAATTAACAATTAATTACTTAATTTATTGCATTATAATGTTTAATTTCATGTGAAAATTAAATGAATTTTTTAATGTGTTTTTTCACACATAGGAGCTATTAGAAAAAATGTTTTTCAAACATGCAAAATAATAAAATTAATGAAAAACTTCGAAAGAAGAAACGAAAGTGTAAAATGATTAAAAATTAACACTAAAATGCAAAAATTAAAGAAAAAACATAAACTACTCTAATTAAAACAAAAGAAATATAAAATTTGCATACATGGAGATGAATTTGAAAAAAAAAACAAATACACACAAAGATAAACTTTCACATAAACTTACATTGACTAGACGTTGTAGAGTTGCCACATATGAATTTTCACTATGAACAATGGCAGCCACAATATGGCGACGCTTAAGCTGTTGCTGTGAAAGACCAGGTGGCGCTGGTGGTAACATAGGCTGGACCAAACGATTGTGAGCCGAACGGGCAGTGCCGTTGGCACGACTACCCGGTGGTATCATTAAATCCAAATCGAATCTAGAAGTCGATGCGGTTAATGATGATATATCATCATCTTCATTCTAATTGAAAAAGAAAAATAAAAAAATTAATAAAAAAATTATTTCAACAGGATGTGTTTCCAAACATAGACAGGATATTAAACATTATGTTATTATCTTTTACAATATTTTATTGCACTTACTTCTGGTACCCCAGGCATTTTACAGGCAGATTTTGATGAATTCGCTGAATTTGTTATTTTTTGTGGCGATGCCTGTTGGCCATCACACACAGCATCTGGCAAATCTATACTCGATGAATTCGATTGTCTGCCATCACGACCGCCCACATCGTATTGATGTGATGAACCGCGTCGTATGGAAAACCAACGAGATAATCTACCACCAGGCGTTTCACCCGGTGTTGTGATATCTTCTCGCGGCGGTTGATGGGCTGTGGGCATTGTGGTGGCACAAGTTGTACTCGCACGGCGTGTTAATGTACCACTACCTCCACCGCCACCACCACTGCTGGTACTTGAATTACTGCTTGTATCAGCAGCTGAATTGTTGGCATTCGACGAACGCCATTTGTCAAAGGACAAGTGTTGTTTGGCCCGATTGAAAGTGGAACGCAATTGTGAATTGCGTTGATTTGTGGCACTCAGAGATGACGTCACGCTGCCGTTTAAATCCTCCTCGTTGGCCAACTCTTCGTCTTCCGAAGAGCTGTTAGGTGGTAAAGGTGATTTTGTTTGAAAATCGATTTGTGCGGAGTCTGTTATATGTTCGACAACCGCTATGTTATTGGGCGAACCCGCCGAACCGTCAGTGGCGCCACCAACGGCAGTCGATCCGCCGTTGGCGTTAAAACTACCGCCAGCTATTGTGCTGCCGGTTACAGCAGCCCCCTGTAGTAGAGGTTGCTGTTGGTGATGTTGTTGCTGTTGTTGTTGTTGTAGTGCCGCCGCTTCGTTACAGCGGCCTAAGACACTGCCGGTAAACGCTGAATGTTGTTGATGATGACTGTGTTGCTGCTGATGATGGTGATGATGTTGTTGTTGTAGATTTGTTACCGGTTGTATAATCAGTGGCTGGAGATTGTGACGTGCTGTGGCTAAGGTGTCAGGACGTCTTAAATTTGTGAGATTGTGTAGTTGTGCTGTTGTTGTCGTTATGTTGCCGTTTTTAGCGCTTTGAGCGCTAGCTAGATTCGTTAGATTCTGACTGGCGTTATTGTTGTGATGTGTGGTCGTCGTGGGCAGGGGATCTTCCCAAGAACCGGAATTTAATTTCGATTCATCTGTAAAGAGAGAATAGAGTAATAAATTAGTTTAGTTCTAAAACTTTATTAAAAGTTGAAAAAGTAAAAAAAGTATAAAAGCTATATAAAGCATTTTTTGGTTAAAAAGCTTTCCTAGTAAAAACTTTTTGGTTATTTGGTAGATAAAACCAAGTTTATTTTATTAAAACGCCTTTCAAGTAAAACTTTTTTAGGTTAAAAAGCTTTTCTAGAAAAAGTTTCTTATTAATAAGCTTTTCTAGTAAAAGCTTATTTGATGAAAAACACCTTTTATAGAAATAGCTTTTTGTTGTTTATAAAGTTTGTCTATTAAAAACTTTTTTGTTTAAAAAGCTTTAGTAGTAAAAGCTAAAAAGCTTTTTTAGTTACAATGATGTTATAATAAAAGTTTTTTTTTTTTGTTAAAAAACCTATCTAGTAAAAGGTTATTTGGTTAAAAAGGTTTTTTAGTAAGAGCTTTTATGCTTAAAAAGCTTTTCTAGTAAGAGCTTTTTGTAATCAAGTCTCTTTGTTGCTTTTTTAACGGCAAAAAATTTGATTAATGTCAAAAACCATGTTTGTGAACAAGTTTAGTAAAGCTTATTTGATGAAAAACACCTTTTATAGAAATAGCTTTTTGTGGTTTATAAAGTTTGTCTATTAAGAGCTGCTAAAAAACCTTTTTTCAGTTACAATGATGCTCTTATAAAAGTTTTTTTGTTAAAAAGCCTTTCTAATAAAATTTTATTTGGTTAAAAGCTTTTCTAGTAAGAGCTTTTTGTAATCAAGTCTATTTGTTACGGCAAAACACTGTTTGTGAACAAGTTTAAGGGTTCCAAGAAATTTGATAGAGATTTTCCTAATATGACAAACAACCTTAAGAAAGTTTCTAAAACTTTGATTAGCCACGAAATAACGAAATTGTTGCCAAATTTTGATTACTACCTTTTCAATTTGAAGTTTTTCTTTGCGGTAAAATAACTTTCTGTCATATTTGCACATATTGTTGTCAATTATTTGGAAAGTAACATGTTCTTGGCGATAACCAAAACTAAAAAAAACAACAAACTTTCTTAATTTAGTTCTAGGCACGTGTAACAACTAAATATTGGGGGTACTTATTGAATTAAATTAAATTTTTTGACCTCTAGACCTCACACAAAAAAAAAAACCTAAATGGCTTTTACTTTCAAAATCTAGAGGCACGATTGTCTTAAATTTATTTTATATAACAGAAAAGCTTTTACAAGACAGAAACGGCTGACACTAACAAAGATTATTTGGCCACAAATGAAAATCAAAAAGTTCTTATGTTATAACAAAATTTTGTTAGTGTGAACATAGTTTTCCAACTTAATATCAAACCACTAACTCATCATCATTTATGTATGTATCTATATGACTCAAAAATTATTTTGATTTTGTTTAGCAGAACGTTTCTTTAATGAGTGGGTGTTTTTCAATTCACTTTTTTCCTTTTTTAGCTATGATTTCCTTTGTCAAGAACTTTTTATTTATTAAAACACTAGCAACAACAATAGAACCTCTAACAAATGGCAAACACCAACAAATTACGAGCTTTACTTTTTCCTAAGAAAGATTAGTGGGCAAAAAGCTAAAAACATAAATAAGTTAATTTTTTATTTTATTTTCAAAAGTTCCGCCATCTCATAGTTAATGGACTCGTCATAGTCCAAAAGCTTTTATAATACAACAAGCGGCATTGGCTGTTGGCTGTTTTCTATACACATAGACTAGACTTTTTCTTTCTTTATAAGAAAAAAAACTTTTAGAAGATGGAAAAAAAGCTAGAGGAGATAAGTATAAGAATATGGTTTGTATGTTTATGGATTTTTAATGTTGCTTTTAGTGTATGGAATTTGTCTTGTCCATTCATTCATTCGTTCGTTGCTGTTTAAGCCGCTGATGATAAGCTTACTTGTATATTTCTTGTTTAGTTTTTTTTTTTTCGCACATTAAAAAGGGTCAGTGTTTTGAGATGAACTATTAGGGAAAATAAAACTGCTCATCGGTATCGGTCATAAAAAAACACTTTACCATAAAAAAATAAATAAATACAAAACTATCTCACACTATATTAAACAGAAAGTCATAAAAAACTGTGAGGGATAAGGAAGTAATAGCGACAACATGTTGATTACCAAGACAATTTTTTACAGAAATAAAAAAAAGAGTTGCCAAAGGGCTAGAAATATGGGACAACATATTATAGACTAACAAGTTCTACAAAATGTTTTTATTTTTAAAAAAGCTTTTGTATAAAACTTTTTGTTTTAAGTTTCTTTCAAGTAAAAAGAAATTTTCTGAGAAAAGTTACACAAGAGATTTTTATGAAAAAGCTTTTTTTATACAAAAAAGCCTTTTTTAAAAGATTTATATGAAAAAGCTTTTTTAAAAAGCTTATTCATTAACGTTATTTAAAGAAGTTTGTGATAAAGCTTTTTATAAACGATGTTCATATAAAAAAATTTCACTTTGAAAAAGGTTTTTTTTTAAGAATTGTCTTATAAATTTTTTTTTAAAAAGTCGGCGATAAAGCTTATTTATAAAAGCTTTTTTATAAACGATTTTCCTACAAAAGCTCTATACAAATTTTGTTTAAAATTTCCTATGTTTGGAAAAAACTTTTTTTTAAGAATTAAAGAAAAGCTGTTAGAAAAACCAATACATTTTACTGAAAAGTTAAAAAGCTTTTTAGAAAGAAACTATTTGTGAAATTAGAGTGAAAAAATGTTTAATAATTTATGTTATTTTTTTGTGAAAAGCTTTTTTTAAATAGTTTTCTTGTGAAAAGCTTTTATCAAAGAAAGCTTTCCTGTGAAAGTGTTTTTAGAAAAAGTTTTTCTTTAAAAAGCATTTTCAAAATAATGATTTAAGTTTCTGTGGAAACCAATTTTTTTGAGAAAAAAGTTTTACAATAAAAAGCTTTTTTGTTTCTGTGGAAAGTGCTTTTCAGAAAAGCTGTTCTATGGAAGTTTAAAAAAATTACTATAAATAGCTTGTAGGAAGCTTTTTAAACAGAATTTTCTGTGAAAAGTAGTTTTAAGAAAAATTATTTTCTGTGAAGAGCTTTTTTATGATATATTTTTTTTTTAATTTTTTTGTGAAAGTTTTTTAAAAAATTATGTGAAAAGTTTTTTTTAGAAAAAATTGTCTGAAAATGTATTTTAAAAACATGCATTTGTGTAAAAGCTGTTTTAATGTGAAATTTTTGTAACTTTTTTAGTTTTTTGAGTGAAAGCTCTTTGTAAAAGTGTTCTGTAAAAAGCTGTTTGAGTGAAATGATTTTTTAGTTTAAAGATTAAAACATTAAAACATCTATTTTATCAAAAAACCTATAAAAGCTTTTTTGAGAATTAAGCTTTACAACTTTTGCTTTCATTTTCTTAGAAAGTGATTTATTATTATTTGTTGTTAGCGCCCACGGTTCTTATTGTGTTTCTTGTTTTTTTTTTTTTTTTGTTTAACTAACACACTCTTCAAATAATGAAATTCCCTGCTGTTAAAAAGGATACTTATTTATGGATATAAAAATCACACATGGTGTTTTTTATAAACTTTTATTTATATACATTTTTTGTTGTTTTCTTTATATAACAAAAGAAGTTTTTCTACACAATTTGAAGCATATGTTAGCATACATACTTAAAATAGTAAATAAACATCTAATTTCAATTTGAGGACCACAATACATACAGAGGATTGACTTATTCATTCCAACAATACATTACAAACCAATTACAAACACATTCATAAATACATATGTATGTATGTAGATATGTTAAAATGTCTATTGACTGTGACTAGTGTCCAACATTTGAATACCCAAACATTAATAATGACAAAAGGAAAATCTACAAAAAAATAGCACAAGTCTATAATAATCACCATCAATATAAACATCATCAACAATGTTGTTGTCAATATCAACTATAATATCATTATCATCATCATCATCTTCGCCACCAGCTCTACCATTAACATTAAATCAAATTCATATTACAACCACTCATACACACTCAATTTAAGGAAAATATATTTAAAAAAAAAAAAATACTAAAATCGATGACAATCTAGGAAAGTAAATAACAACTACAACAGCAATAACAATATAAATAAATATACATAGAAATAAAATAAAAATCTTTGTCAAATATCACCAATAGACAAAGTCAACTAAAATACGAAAACGACAATCGACAAACTGACTCTATTTATTTAGTTTTTGTTTTGTTGTTGACATTAAAACGCGTTTTATTTGCCCAACATGAAATCGACAAAAATACATTAAATAGAAATAAAAAATAAATAAATATAAAACTAGATGAAATCTTACAAAAATATTGAATACACAGGAACAAATCGATTAATCATTTCAACAGTTTGATGTTACAACAACTACAACGACACTGCTAAATACATGGAAACCAATAGTAATAATACCCACACATTTATCAAACATACACATATACACACGGATTTCCATAGAAAATCATTATATGGTGGTATTAGGTATAAATACATGGACGAATAGTTTTATTAAAGTCATTAAAGTTTAACTTCTTTTAAAAGCTTTAACATTTTGAAAAGAAAATTATTTTACTTTAACTTTATTTAGATAAAGCTTTTTATAGTCTATATAGTCATAAAGAAAAAGCTTTAAACGTTATTGGAGTGTAAAAATATAGGCTACACAATTAAAAGCTCTAAAAGCTTTTTAATTAAGAATGGAACTAAGTAATTAACAATATTTCAATATTATTGTTCAATTAAAACTTGTTTACAAACTTTTACAATTTATAATACAAAAAGCTTTTTTTTTAGAAAAGCTTAACTTTAAAAGTTTATTAATAAAAAAGTTTTTAATATATTAACAATCACAATTAAAAGCTTTTTATTCAAAAAAGCTTTCATACCAACGGAATATATACTTTTTTACATAAATTAGTAGACCATTAAACTAAAGCTTTTGATAAAAAGATTTAAAACTTTTTTTAATTAAAAAAGCTTTTCCCTGAAAATTGTTTAAATATAAAAGCTTTTAAACATAAACACAGTTTAAAAGCTTTCTAAGATATTTTTCTTTAAAATTTATTTGTGAGAAGCTTTCAAAACAAACAAAAAAGTTAAATCAAGAACGTTGTTAGGAAAGCTATTCTCAAAAAAACTTTTTGAAAAATAAAACAAAAAAAGAAAAGTTTTAAAAAATATTGGAAAAAACTTTTCTGTAACAAATTTTCTTGAAAAAAGCTTTTTCATCAAAATGTATTTTTCAAACTATTTTTTTGTGAAAAAAAACTATCTTTTTATAAAATTTTTTTTTTTTCTATTTTGAGTTTATAATTCAAAAAGCTATCTTGAGAACAGCTTTTCCCATAAGAATTGTTTAAATTAAAAAGCTTTTTAGAAAGCTTTCTAAGATATTTTTCTTTAAAATTTGTTAGTGAGAAAGATTTTACAATAAAAAGCTTTCACAACAAGAACGTTGTTAGGAAAGCTCTGCTCAAAAAAAGCTTTTTCAAGATTTTTTTATAAAGTTAATAAAACAAAAAAAAGAGTTTAAACAAATCTTGGAAAAAACTAGTTTGTAACAAAATTTTCTTGAAAAAAGCTTTTTCATCAAAATGTTTTCCTTTTTTTATAAAATTGTTGTTATTGTCTATTTTGCGTGTTTTCTTTATAAATTTCTCAGAAAATTTAAACATTTCCTTTTACATTCTTATCTTTTATAACAGAATATTGTCATTCGCAAAAAACTAAAGCTTAATCTTCAAACATTCCACATTTGTAAAAAGCTTTTTATTTTAGTACCAACCGCATGTGTATTTAAAAGCCATTTACAAACTAATACAAAAACCAGTCAGTATTTACCAATACAAAAGTTAAAAAACCCTAAAAACAATCCTCTTTTCTACTTGATTTAACTTTTAAAAAGTTAATTTTTCAATAATTCTTGATATTTTTGCTTACATTTCAATAAAAAAGTCGACTTTTCAAGAAGCAAAAAAGAAAACATTCAATGACCAAAAAGAATCAAGAAATATGTACATAAATAAAGAATAATAAAGTAAAATATTTAGTCTGTCTCAAGGACATAAGACATGATAATAAAAAACCTAAAGACCTAGATAAAAAAGTATTATTTCATTCATTCATGATTTTAATATTGATTTGCAAAGGCAAACAAGTGGGCATTAAATAGAGGAAGACATAGATGGCGAACTTTGATGTCAGCAAGTTAATTTAGAATGTTTATTATATAAAATTTATGAACTTTTTTATTATTAAAGCTTTATCCAAGTTTCTGCTCTAGCTAAACTCTGTGTAGTTATAAAAAAGTTCTGTTGACTTTTCTAGTCTTATATGAAAGAATATTTACTGGAAGTTGTTAAATAAGTTCTTTTTTTACTACATTTGACAAATGACTTTGTCTTGTCAGCCTCCATATAGAAAATGTGCGTAAAACGTGTATACGATTTTTTTTAGCAGGAACAGAAAATAAACAAATAAATAAACCAGTAACAGAATTTTCCAAAAAAAAACTTATAGCACGTAGTTAATACTATATAAAAGTTGAAATAGTGCTAGTAGTACTAAAAACAATATATTGGTTAGTAGTACTATCGGCAGTAGCAACCAGGGGATGTGCAACAACTTGTCAACTACTGAAGCTTTTTTTGTTATTCATA
>NW_023995463.1:0-75000 GCF_015586225.1 Lucilia sericata | reverse complement strand
CTAACAGTAACTACTATACTAACGAACGAACGAACTAAATACTAACACACTAACTAACCTAACTATAACGAACTAACTATACTAACCCTAACTAACTAACTAACTAACTAACTAACTAACTACTAATTAACTAACGAACTAATGAACTAACGAACTAACTAATTAAGAAGACAATTTTGAAAAGCTTTCTGAAAGCAACTTATTCTCGAAAGCAACCTATTTCCTTATAAAAAGCTTTTTAAATAATATTTTAAAAAAGCTTTTCCTTTTGTAAAAAAAACTTTTTATTGCTAATTTTTTCCCCCAAAACGCCTTTTTAGTCATTTTTGCTTTAAAAAGCTTTCCACAAATATTTGAATATTTCAAAAATAATTCCTGAAAAAGCTTTTCTCAAAAAAGGATTTTCCAAAAAACAACCTAATGACTTAACTTTGTTTCGAAAAAGCTTTCTGTTGAACAGGAGTTTTCATACATAAATTATTCTCTTGAAACAGTATAAACAAGTTTTCACTTGAAAAACCTTTTCACAAATATTAGTTTGAAGAATAATATTTTAAGTAACATTCCAGCAAAAGCTTTTTTACAAAATTCTCTTGAAATCATGTTAATGAAATCCTTTTTTTTCTCTCCGTGTATAAAGTATTTCTTTTTTTTCATTAGTTTTAGTTGTAAGTAGTAAGTATTTGCTTATTGAATGCCTCTATTTAGTTTTATTTAGTTAGACGTAGCAGTTAACTATACTATAGCCAGCCTTAGAGATAAATGTTTAAAGATAAAGCAACAACATCAAACAAACTAACTTTGGATATGGTTGATATCAGTTAAGTTTCTTTAAACTTTTGTTTATTTTCTTTTGAAAGTGTGTCTGTGTGTGTGTTTTTTTCTCCTTTTCATTTTTATTAACTGATATTCAATACTCTACAAAATGAAAAGGTTTTAGTTGTTTAGCTGTTAAGAAAATATGGGTCGTTGGGTAGTTTACTTAACTTGTATATAAAAATACATCTGTATTTACTTGTTGCCAATTTTATTATAATATTTCTATAGGTTACTTGGTTTATAATTGTTTTTCTTTTTTTCCACTTATACTCAGCAGCAGCAACATGTGGCTGAGTATTAATGGTTTCACATGTACTTTTCATTGATTTCAAAATTTGAACTTAAACTGTTGATAGTCTTAAAGAGTCATATTGATTGTTTTCGTAAATGTTTGACCATATTTAGGTAATTTGCAAATTTTCCTTTTCTTAAACACTTAAGAAATTTTCAATCATGTGTCAGTAATTTATTCAGAATAATTATGTTTGTTCTATTTTCGCAACATGACACTTTAATTTTGTTTATTGTCAGCAGGATATAGTCTCGCATACACACAAACACGCGCATACACTACGCCACACAAACTCAATTACAATGACAACAACACACCGAACATCTTGCAACTACGTCTTAAAGTCTGTAAAATATGTATATCATATAAATTGTGTCGGTGTGTGATGATATTTTTAGCTGGATTTTTGTTTTCCTGAAAACTTAAATTTCCCTTTATTTCCTTGTAATCCGTCTAAACAACAACTATAACAACAACAACATGGTCTAGTTACATGAGTGAGTTGGATGGTTTGTTGGCTCTCTGATTAAGGTGACTTACTAACTCACTAACTGGCTGTCAGTCTGTCTGTCTATCTGTTTGAATAGATATCAAAAAAAGGGCTTAAGAGTTTGACTGACTAACAGCATTGGATGGACAGACGGTTTTAGTTTTTGTGTAACGTGAGTGAGCGTGTGCAACTGTAGGCGTTTTTGTATGGAGATTTTAAGATAAGATTTGTTACTGCTTTAAGCTAAATAAAGGGCTTTAGTTTATTGCGTTTTTTTCTATTATAAGTTGTGGTTTCAAATAGTCGGTTGAGTTTATTTTCGTGGTCTTCATTTGTTTTCAATTTAATTTATGAGCATTTTTAATGTTGTGTTAAGGTTTTTTTTTGAGTTTGAATTCTAGGAAAAATGTGGAGCAGTATGGCAAAAACAAAAAACGTGTTGTTTTAAACTATAAACATCATATTGACACAGTGACACTGTCTTAAAAAAATTGTTAGATCTTAATAAGAGGGATGCAAAACTTACAAGTAAATGTGACAGCAATTAAGGCGTTTGTAACACATATACTAGTAAAGATTTTTAAGTTAAGATATGAAAAAGTAAAAGTTTTATTAAGAAAACTATATAATAAATAACTTTATTATATTAACAAATAAATATCATATCATATGAAAATTATTGATTTTTCCCAAAATGTCTGTAAAAGAAAATTTTTTAAGATTTTTTTTTTAATTTTCAAATTTTTAATATTTTGTTTATATTAATATTTTAAAGCAAATTTGTTAGTTACTATATTTAGTTAATTTTGATTTTTATTAATTTTTCTTTTAATTAATGTTAACTATTAAATTTTTAATTTGAACAATTTTCCCCTGAAGGCGTATGATTAATTTTAATTATTTTTTCTTTTTGGTTTATTTTAGTAAATATTTCATAACTTTGTTAAAAGTTTATATATTTTGTTGTAATAAATGTTATTTTTAAGCTAAGACTTTTCTTTAATTTTGATTTTATAAAATATTATGAAAATATTTTATTAAATAAGAAAAAATAGGTCTTCTTTCTGTTCATCATAAAACTTAAACAATTTTTAAAAATTCTCATACTTTTCTTCCATCATATTATGTTTTTCAGTTTAAAAAACTCAGTTTTTGGTTATGTTGTCATTAATCTAATCTATCGGCTTTAGAACAAAGATTTAACATCTTCTTCTAAACAACAACTAATTCATTCCTACATGAATGATTATCTCGGAGAAATACTCTGGCTCAACTGAGATCGGAATGGCTAATGGTCCCACACAGACCGTGCTGACGTCTATATATACCCAGCATGTGGTCAGGATCCATATGCTACATATTCAACTGTCCTTGGTGTATTCCCCCACCGGGTCATGTTTCCTTGATGTATTACCCGCATCTTGGAGTATTGCAATCCCCGGGTAAAGAGGTGCTACCAGTACCTCTAGTCTCCCGAGACTATAAACTGGTGATGTCACTTCACTCCTCGGCTAGTCCTTGGTATGATTTGACATGGGGTCTAACCAGAGAACCACATAATCTGGTACTACGGTTGGCCGCAGGACAATGTCCTGGCTGGTCAGTTGGTTGAGGTTCTTTCGGAATCCACGTGGCTGTGGTTAAAAGATTGATACACGGAGAAATATATAATTCATGATAAGTTTCCTAGAATCTAGGAGCGGTACAAACCACAGAGCATGATAATGCAAAGATTGGGTATACCAGGTGTTAGTGTACCGTCAGGTATTTGTATCTGATGGATTGGATGGATTTTGAGTTGTATCCGAGTGAAGTGACGGAGGGAGTGATGGCAAAACGGAGTGAGATGGTACAAGGACGTCACTGCACTGTCTTCAATTTATCGGTGATTTTCTCCATGTTTGAGTGTGTTGGAGTTTACTCTCAAACATGCTCAAAAAAGACCACCGTGAAATAAGGCCCTCAGGGCAGGTGTTAACGTAAAGCACTTCGACATTCATGTCCATGGTGTACTGGTGTTAGACGTATCATCAGATACTTATATCTGATGGATTGAAGGGATTCTGAGTTGTATCCGAGGTTTAGTGGGATAGAGTGACGAATGGAGTGATGGTTGGAGTGGTGGAGAAGATGGCGGCGGAGTTGTTTTCCTTCATGGTTGAGTGTGTTGGAATTTACTCTAAAACATGCTCAACCTATCACCAATTTGTCACTCCTAGGTGCTGTTGCCGATACAACAGAGCCATCTCAGTAGTATGATTGGGCGATATATAAGGTCAAGGAATGCACTAGGGTTAGTCTTAGATGATGAGAATGCTCTAGGGATTTGAGTATTCGTCACAATATCAATCAGGTTTGATGTTGCGTTGTCTATTGACTCTAAGCTAGTGATTGCCTTTTCCTTTTTGGGATTAGATTGACTCATAACACCTGTCATTCCACAATGGGACTACTATGGCAAGATATTAGATAGCTTGTGTACTTGAGCAAAGTGCACGTATACTGGAACGGAAATTCCATATACGTAAATTGACACCTGCGTGTAAGAAGCACAATGAGGCGGTGTTGAGTCGTTACAGAAGCTCACTCAGTGGTTGGAAAAGACAACCCCGAAATAGGCCAATCATGGCAGGTGTTCAGGTGGTAAAGCACTTCGGCATTAATGTGTCTAGACCGCCCTACTTAACTTAGGCCATTGGATTTATGCACTAATCCAGTAGAAGTAGCCCAATTTCTTGGTCTTACAACAACAATAACAAGTCCATTTCTAAATTTATTTCCCTTAAACACGATTATATATTGCAAATTTATTAAACAAATTTCGGTTTTTTATAATTTAAAAATTTAAATTTTTCATGAAATGTATGTATATGAGGGCGTATGATTGATATTAATTCATATGATGTTGTGAAGTGTTTACTAAAAAATTTATAACTTTAGCAATTCTTAAGCTATTGTTTCCATTTAAATCTTATTGGTTAGCTAAGATTCTGTTTAAATTTTGATTTTTTATAAAATTTTGAAAAAGTTTAAATTACATTAAATTTTTACTTTCAAAAGTTTACTTTACATTAAATGTTTTTTTTATGATTGATATTAATTCATATGATGTTGTGAAGTGTTTACTAAAAAATTTATAACTTTAGCAATTCTTAAGCTATTGTTTCCATTTAAATCTTATTGGTTAGCTAAGATTCTGTTTAAATTTTGATTTTTTATAAAATTTTGAAAAAGTTTAAATTACATTAAATTTTTACTTTCAAAAGTTTACTTTACATTAAATGTTTTTTTTTCCTTAAAAAAATACATTTACATTAATTTTCACTTACTAGGAGGCTATTTACAACATTCGGTTTATTTGATAGTAAATGTTTACACACTTGTTGCTATTTTCTTTTTTGTATAATCATCTAATGGAAGATTATATTTTCACTTCCTTAAAAGATTAAATCAATAAAATCCTTAGAAATAAAAAATGTAATTAAACTAAAAGCTTTATTGTTTTAGAAGATTACAAAAAGAGGCAAAAACTTTTAGCTGAACAATAATATTTATCAATTCTTAAAAGAAAACTTTAAGTAATAAATTAAATGAAATTACAAATTGTCGAAATAATGTTTAATAAATTCAATATTTATATTTCCTTAGGGAATTTTTACAGCAAACTTAATAATTCTAAGCTATTTAAACTTAAAACTTTTAATGAGAAATCTATGAAAACTTCTAAAAACTTCTTCAAAACAATCATCAATTTGTTGCTTCTTTAATGTTTTCAGCAGCTGGGGACAGCTGTTTCATTATGTTTGTCATGTTGCCCTTTAAACTTTATGCTTTTTTTCTTTTTGGTCTGTTTATGTTTTAATATTTAACAAAAAAATGTCACCATTTTATGTCATGCTGTAATTAAGGGTTTGGTTGTTAAGGACCCTGCTCTCGTTACATTTTCATGTTGACTTGCACGTTTCCTGTTATGGCATATTAACTTTTTAAGTCGACATAGTCAACATTATTTCATACACACTCTATATATTTTTAATTACATTCTTTATTCTTTTTTTTTTTTTCTTCTAACAATTATACAAAATTAACAAAGAACATAATTACTTTGGAAAAAATGCGGAAATGTAGGAGGAGGAGGTACAGGAACCTAGGCGTTGGCATACATAACAAATTATGAAGATTTTTATTACAAGTATGAAATTAACATGTATGTAAGTGAGATGAACATTAAAAAGAAAATGTTAGTAACATTATAGAAAGAACAATTAGAGGAATTTTAGAGAGCAAGTAAAGATAATTGTAATGTTGTTAAAAATAAATGAGTAAAAAAAAAAATAAAATTGCTTTTTAGGTATTCTTAAAAAAATCATAAAGTTTTTGAAGAATTTGCAATACTTAAATATTTTTTTTTTAATATTTTGTTACAATTTCATGTATTTTCTTAAAAATATTCATAAAATCTTTTTTAAATTAAACTTAAAATAACTAAATATACATTTGTATGAAATCAATCATACGCCTCCTTGTTTATTTTGTAATAAAACTTATGGCTATTGAGAATGTTAAATTAAAAAGATTTTACAAATCGAAATTAGTTTAAGATATAAGCTTAACAATTATGTAAAAATAAAAAATAAATAAAAACAAAAAATAAAAAAGTCTTTTTAAATTAACATTACTCATACGTCATGGTATATCAAAAGCCTTAGTTAATCCAATTTGTTATTTTGCAACTTTTCCATAAAACTTTAAAAATTGGAATTAATATATTAAAAATCTTTTCAAACCCATTTTTATATTAGAAGAAACTTTTTCATAAAAGTTCACAAACCGAAATTTCTCCTGAATATTAATCATACGCTATCAAAACGCGTTTTATAAAAAAACTTTGTTTAGCAAGTACATGAACTTAAACTACGTGGTTTTGAATATGAACTTAATAATTATATGGCCTCCGGTACGTTTTAGCCTGTTTGACGGGAGGTGGGTTTGATTCCCATCTGAGTTACTGGTAGAGGAGCTCACAACATGCTCAGTAGAGGCCTAGATGTATTTCTTCGGACTTATGCATATATATAAAACTAACTACTAACTAACTAACTAACTAACTAACTAACTAACTAACTAACTAACTAACTAACTAACTAACTAACTAACTAACTAACTAACTAACTAACTAACTAACTAACTAACTACTAACTAACTAACTAACTAACTAACTAACTAACTAACTAACTAACTAACTAACTAACTACTAACTAACTAACTACAGCTAACTAACTAACTAACTAACTAACTGAGTAACTAACTAAGTAACTAACTAACTAACTACAAATCTAACTAACTAAAAATCTAACTAACTAAAAATCTAACTAACTAACTAACTAAATACTAACTAACTAAATATCTATCTATCTATCTATCTATCTATCTATCTATCTATCTATCTATCTATCTATCTATCTATCTATCTATCTATCTATCTATCTATCTATCTATCTATCTATCTATCTATCTATCTATCTATCTATCTATCTATCTATCTATCTATCTATCTATCTATCTATCTATCTATCTATCTATCTATCTATCTATCTATCTATATATCTATCTATCTATCTATCTATCTATCTATCTATCTATCTATCTATCTATCTATCTATCTATCTATCTATCTATCTATCTATCTATCTATCTATCTATCTATCTATCTATCTATCTATCTATCTATCTATCTATCTATCTATCTATCTATCTATCTATCTATCTATCTATCTATCTATCTATCTATCTATCTATCTATCTATCTATCTATCTATCTATCTATCTATCTATCTATCTATCTATCTATCTATCTATCTATCTATCTATCTATCTATCTATCTATCTATCTATCTATCTATCTATCTATCTATCTATCTATCTATCTATCTATCTATCTATCTATCTATCTATCTATCTATCTATCTATCTATCTATCTATCTATCTATCTATCTATCTATCTATCTATCTATCTATCTATCTATCTATCTATCTATCTATCTATCTATCTATCTATCTATCTATCTATCTATCTATCTATCTATCTATCTATCTATCTATCTATTCTATCTATCTATCTATCTATCTATCTATCTATCTATCTATCTATCTATCTATCTATCTATCTATCTATCTATCTATCTATCTATCTATCTATCTATCTATCTATCTATCTATCTATCTATCTATCTATCTATCTATCTATCTATCTATCTATCTATCTATCTATCTATCTATCTATCTATCTATCTATCTATCTATCAATCTATCTATCAATCTATCTATCTATCTATCTATCTATCTATCTATCTATCTATCTATCTATCTATCTATCTATCTATCTATCTATCTATCTATCTATCTATCAATCTATCTATCTATCTTCTATCTATCTATCTATCTATCTATCTATCTATCTATCTTCTATCTATCTATCTATCTCTATCTATCTATCTATCTATCTATCTATCTATCTATCTATCTATCTATCTATCTATCTATCTATCTATCTATCTATCTATCTATCTATCTATCTATATCTATCTATCTAGCTATCTATCTATCTATCTATCTATCTATCTATCTATCTATCTATCTATCTATCTATCTATCTATCTATCTATCTATCTATCTATCTATCTATCTATCTATCTATCTATCTATCTATCTATCTATCTATCTATCTATCTATCTATATCTATCTATCTATCTATCTATCTATCTATCTATCTATCTATCTATCTATCTATCTATCTACTATCTATCTATCTATCTATCTATCTATCTATCTATCTATCTATCTATCTATCTATCTATCTATCTATCTATCTATCTATCTATCTATCTATCTATCTATCTATCTAATACATATTATTCAATTATGCAAAAATATTTTAAAATGTTCAAATTTTGTCTTCTTTGTTTTAAATCAGCTTAGTAATGATTATATTGTTATTTTCTGAATTATTTAAATACAAATACCAGAAAACCCCCCAAATTTCCAGTTTAATTTTAAAACTGCTGTGTGTAACATCCTGTAATGCTTAAGATGTTGTCAAGCTAAAAATAACTTTAACGAAAAAGGAATTTCAAACATAATTTTAGTATGTAGATTTTTTTGGGGGGAAACAAAATTACAAAAAAATATATTTGCAAAACATATGACAATTTATACACGCCTTGTCCTAAGAGAATTTGTTTTATGTTATATTTTTACGGTGTAGACGGTAAAAAATGCTATGTTTGTTGGTTGATGATTATGTTGAAATCAGAATATTTATTATTGTGTTCTATGAAAATGAAAATAAAGGTTGGTTGCTGGGTTGACTTTATTAAAAGTAAAATTTATTTTATAAATTTATGTACCAAAAAAAGGGGAGCTTTGGCAAAGGGGACTTTTTGATGACATTTAAGGTGTAACAATGTAGAAAATATAATTTATATTTTTTTGCAACATTGTCTAGGGTTTATAAATTCATATTTTTTTGTGTGTTTTATGTTACTAAATATGTTTATGGTTTTTTGAAATGATATTAAGCAGCCTTAAAAAAACAATATACATAAATAAATTTACATAATTTTAGGCGTTTGCTTAATAATCTAGAAATGAAAAACATTACATATAATTTTATGTAATTTTTAACAAACAATTAGTTAAAGTACTAAGAGATTTATACATTGTTTTTAGAATATATTTGAATAGGAATTAGTATTATAATTTTTGTTAATAAAATATGACATAATTTTAAAGAAAAAGTGAAAAAAAAAAACAATAAAATGGGTCTTCGCAACGTATGAGTAATATTAATTATTTAAATATTGTGTTAATTAGTAAAAAATACTAGAATAGAATTAGAATTAAATAGGTTTAGACAGAATATATAAAAATATAAAATGGAATTTCTATCTGTTGTTTAAGGGAGCGTATGATTAATATTAATTTAGAGCTAGAATTAAGCAATTATTTAGAGATTTTTTTGTTACAAAATCCAAAGTTATAGCAATTGAAAGTCAACACTTCAGGCTAATTATGCTATTTGTTATTATTTTCTAATTTAATATAACATTGTTTCAATATAAAATTCAATTTTATAGTATTTGGGAAGGGAGCGTATGATTAATGTTAATTATGGGGTAAACTTAAATAACTATTTATAGGATTTTTTGTTTTAAAGTTACAAAAATGAAACTAATAACAAATGAAAGCTAACACTTAAGGCTAATTTTGATTTTTAATATAAACCTGTTAAAATATATAAAAGTAATTTTAAAATATTTTTAAAATAATTTTTCACATTTTTTTTTTAAATTAAGATGATTAAAGTATTAAGAGAACTTTAATAAGTATTAAGAGAACTTTAATAATAATAACAAAATTTATGGTGATTTAAAGTCAGTGTAACTGTTTTCATTTTAAAACAAAATTTTACTTCAAAATGTTTAAGGGAGCGTATAATTAATATTAATTATAGGCTGAACTTAAACAATTATTTATAAAATTTTTATTTTTTTAGCTATAAAAACAAAAATGATGGTGATTGATAGTTAACACTTAAGGCTAATTTTGAATTTTAATATAAACCTCCTAACAGGCTTATAACTAATTTTAAAATATTTTCAAAATAATTTTTTAGTATATTTTTGTTTTAAAATTTTAATAATTAGTTTTCTAAAAAACTACAAAAATAATGCTGATAACTTATAAAAGTCAATAATTTAAACATATTTTTATAAGTTTTTTGGGATAATTGAGGAAGTTTTATTTGTGTTTTTGAATGTTATGGGTAGCGTATGATTAATATTAAATATGCAGTTAGTTTAATTAAATATTTATAGAATTTTTAGTTTTACAGTTACAAAAATTAAAAGTATGACATTTGAAAGCCAACATATAAAGCTAATTTTGATTTTTAATAAATTGCTAGAAAATAGTTTAAAAATAATTATAGACATTTTTTTTAAAGGAATGTATGTGACAAATTTGTAAGTGAAATTTAATTTTTTTTTTAATATTTTTAAAATTTTTCATTTTATAATTAAAGAAACTAAATTGTTTGCAAGCGATAGACGACACTTTAAGCTAATTTCGATTTCTTATAAATATTAGTTTTTTTTTTAAGAAATTATTAAAATTAGTATAAAGTTTGAGGAGAAATATATTAGTCAAATTACAGAATTTTTAACTAAAACTCAAATGTATTATTTAAACGAAAAATTAAACAATTTCCATAATAATTTTATACATAATTGCCTTTCTCATAAATACCTAATAAGGCCTTAAATAGTTTCCCATAAATTCTTCAATAGATACTAAATGTTTGTTCTATGAATTTATTGACTTTTATCTTAAAATTCCCAGAATTATAAATAATTTCTTGGTATTAATTAAAACTCAATTTAATAAACAGTAGAAAAGAAACACAAACATATCACCTGTTAATAGGACATTTGATTTTTAGAAAATTTTACATAATTCCCATGAAAATGTTAAAGGCAATTAAAAATGTAAATATGTATTTAGAATTTTATCTTCATAAATAACATTTATTGTAAAATATTAAAAGGAAGTCTTTAGAGAATATGTATGTATCCAAGCTTTATGTAAAAGAAGAAGACTCATGCTTGGTTAAACAAATATTTGTTGCTTTGGAAATTACATAAATAAATTAAATTTTCTGGGTAAAGACTTTAAAAACCATATTGTTTCCTAGGAATTTGCTAAACATAAGAAAAAGTATTTATAATTTCTAGGAATTTATGTTTTATCAGGGGTATATGTATAAGAAAATGTTATTTTATATTATTAAAATTTAATATGATATTTGCAAAGGGGTTAAATTAACCTTTTATGTTATATAAAGTAATTTAAACAAAAACCAAAATTAGCTTAAGGTTTTCTTAAATAAATGTCTTTTGTATTAAATGGGAAACTGAAACCATAAAAAAGTAAAGCTGTATAAGTAGTATCACTGCTTGATGGCGAGGTTGCTCTTATCCCTTTATGACAAAAGCGATAACAGAGGGAAAAGGAAATATACACGCCTGGTACCAAATTGACACCAAGGAGTTTATAATTTTTCAATAACATTCGTTGTCAAAGTATATACATACATATGTACGACAACACTATGTAATGTTGACAACTCAACGTTGTCAACATTGCAACAATTCGTTGTCGAAATCTAAATTTTATACACATTCGTTGTTTAAATGTTAACAAACGTGGTAAGCTCACTATTGGCAACGGATTGTTTGTCAATAGTCAGCTTACCATACATAGTGTTGTAGTACGTATGTATGTATATACTTTGACAACGGATGGTATTGAAAAATTATAAACTGGTTGCTATCAATTTAGTACCAGTATATTTCTTTTTCCCTCTGTGTACCTATTTATTTATCTATCTATCTATCTATCTATCTATCTATCTATCTATCTATCTATCTATCTATCTATCTATCTATCTATCTATCTATCTATCTATCTATCTATCTATCTATCTATCTATCTATCTATCTATCTATCTATCTATCTATCTATCTATCTATCTATCTATCTATCTATCTATCTATCTATCTATCTATCTATCTATCTATCTATCTATCTATCTATCTATCTATCTATCTATCTATCTATCTATCTATCTATCTATCTATCTATCTATCTATCTATCTATCTATCTATCTATCTATCTATCTATCTATCTATCTATCTATCTATCTATCTATCTATCTATCTATCTATCTATCTATCTATCTATCTATCTATCTATCTATCTATCTATCTATCTATCTATCTATCTATCTATCTATCTATCTATCTATCTATCTATCTATCTATCTATCTATCTATCTATCTATCTATCTATCTATCTATCTATCTATATCTATCTATCTATCTATCTATCTATCTATCTATCTATCTATCTATCTATCTATCTATCTATCTATCTATCTATCTATCTATCTATCTATCTATCTATCTATCTATCTATCTATCTATCTATCTATCTATCTATCTATCTATCTATCTATCTATCTATCTATCTATCTATCTATCTATCTATCTATCTATCTATCTATCTATCTATCTATCTATCTATCTATCTATCTATCTATCTATCTATCTATCTATCTATCTATCTATCTATCTATCTATCTATCTATCTATCTATCTATCTATCTATCTATCTATCTATCTATCTATCTATCTATCTATCTATCTATCTATCTATCTATCTATCTATCTATCTATCTATCTATCTATCTATCTATCTATCTATCTATCTATCTATCTATCTATCTATCTATCTATCTATCTATCTATCTATCTATCTATCTATCTATCTATCTATCTATCTATCTATCTATCTATCTATCTATCTATCTATCTATCTATCTATCTATCTATCTATCTATCTATCTATCTATCTATCTATCTATCTATCTATCTATCTATCTATCTATCTATCTTACTCAAGAACAACGGCGCCTGATAGGACAATATTTCAAATATGATTCAGGGATCGTGAGAAGTGTTCCCGTAAAGTTTTAAATTTGTCCGATAGATGGCGTAGAAGTTTTAAATTTCAGTCAATTACACCTAAAATGCTAAAACGATTATTTCAAAATTAAAGGGCTATTACGTGTAGAGTCCACATGTATAATCAAGGGCCTGTAATGCAAACCGGGCGTAACTCGTTATGAATAATCAAGAATATTAAAAAAAAATATATATTAAAACCATGTTCAATGCGTATGATTAATATTAATTATGAAGTATGCTAGAAAAACTATTTACAGGAATTTTAATTTTAGGACTAGACAAATCAAATAGATGGCGTTTGATAGAAAGCATTTAAAGCTAATTTTGATTTAAATAATTATACAACTATAATTAGTAGAAATTTTGAAAATTAAAAAAAATCCATTTAAATACTTAATATTAATTATGAGCTTTACTAGATAAACTATTTATGAGATTTTTAATTTTAGTACCACGAAAGTTATATTGATAGCATTCGACAGACAATGCTTAAAGCAAATTTTGATTTAAGTTAAATTAGAATTTAGACTTATAATTAATAGAAATTAAAAAAAAAACTTTCAATGTTTAGTATTAATTATGGGGTTTAATAGAAAAACTTTTTATGAAATTTGTAATTTTAGGAATAGAAAAATTATATTCATAGCGTTTGATAGACAATACTTAAAACTAATTTTGATTTAAGTAAGTTTACGATTTCAAACTTATGTATTATTAAAAGAAATTTTGAAAAAAATCAATGTTTAATATTAATTATGAGGTTTATTAGAATAACTATTTTTAAGATTTTTAATTTTAGAACCAGAAAAATCATATTGATGACGTTTGATAGACAACACTTTAAACTAATTTAGATTTCAGTAATTTTACAATTTGAAAATTATTAGGATTTTTATTTATATAAGAAAAATTCTTTAGAAATTTTACTTTATTTATTTTGTAATATGCCTTTGTGTTTTTAGTTCCTCAAGAATATTTTCAAAATATTTCTTGTCAATTCCTTAAAACGAAATTTTCATTAAACAGCCAATAACCAAGAAATTGTTTTCAAAGAAAAGAAAAATATTTGCATAATTAGATTGCAACGCCAACACCATAGTAGCTTGCTATAGCAAACAATCATTCACAAACCAAACTTTAACAAACAACTGTGTTTGAATCTAACAATACTAATAAAGCAATACCGCCATCATCGTCATCATCACCACTAGCACCACACTACCGTCATCATTAACGTAGTCAGGTTAATACAAGTTGGTTTGTTTGAAAGACTGGCTGTTTGGTTCATTTGGTTTTGGCTTATAAGAAAGTCAAGAAAGACAAAACAAATTGACACCTTTGGCTTAAAAGACGCTAAGCAAGCCAACAACAATAACAACAAACAATGAATGTTAAAACCACACAAACAAAAGACAATTAAATGCATAAATGACAACACCTTGGCAAATAACGAAAAAACGAAACACTCTTATACTCCAATACCGATAACATACTGCAAATAAACAGTTGTTAAATTCAATTGTTTAAAACAAATAACATTAAAAAAAACAATTCACATGCAAATATTATTATGGCAATTGCTTCTTTAAAGGTGTTGTAGGTAAATAGTAGATTTTTGCAAAAAAAAAAATAATGTTAAAAATATAATAAATTTCCACATGACAGTTTGTGTATTTAAGCATTGAAAATACTTAGAAAATTATTAGGGGTAAATAGAAATTTTTGGGTTTGTTTATAGGTTTATTATATTAAAAGTATGATAGCAAGAAGAAATTGTTTTTAATTAAACAAATATTTGTAATTGCTTTGCAAAATATTAAAATTTAAAAAATGAATATATGGTGCGTATGAGTAATATTATTTAAGAGGTAGGCTTAAATAATTATTTATATAATTCTTATTTTTGAATTTACAAAAATTATGTTGATGCCGTTTGAAAGCTAAGACATAAAGCTAATTTTGATTTTTAATATTTCTTTGTAAAAAACAGTAAAAATATTTTTTATATATTTTTAAAAATATTTTTTATATATTTTAAAAAATATTTTTGATGAATTTTTTTTTTTATTTTCTAATATTTTACAGCAATTTTTTCATTAGTACATGAGATTTTTAAACAAAATTCCATTGCTTCCTATTTGTATACATTTCCCCCCCATAATATATTTTGTGTTAAGTTAACATACTTGATAATTTTATGCACATTTTTTTTTTTCAAATATTTCTTGAATAATCAACTTAATAAATTTTGTAGCAATTACAGCTATTGTCACATGAGAAATAACACATTTTGTTTACAAATTATTGCATTATTATTAGGTCCTACAAACAAAAAAAAAAACAAATGTATTTAAATTTTTGCCTACAAAGGTGACTTAATATAACAATTTATGGTTATAGAAAAAATAGCTATTATTTATGCTTATGCATAATAATAAAATAAAAATATAAACATGTAGTCATATTATAATTATTAAAATTGCATATAAGATTTTTCGAAAAAATAAATTTAAGGGTGGAGTTTTATTGTTTATGGTATATTGTTTTAATTTCAATTGTATTATTTCTATTCTTTAGGTTTTTTGTTTCTTTTTTTTAAGATATTAGTAAATCTTAAGCGCCATTGTTGATTACCTTGTGTTGTTATAAATCTATTGTTCAATTAATCAACAAATTTTTATTGTAGGAGTTTTTAATTATTTGTCTTTTTTTAAAGAATTTTCCTCTATAAGTTTGTACTAGTTTAAATTTGCTACAAAGGCGTATGATTAATATTAATTAGTGAGTTTTCTTAAAGTATATGGCAACAATTAATTATGGGTTTTTTTAGATAAAAGCTAAAATAATAAATATTGTTGCAAATGTTAGCTGAGCTATTAAATAAATTTTGATTTTTTGTTGTTGGCAAAAAAAAGCATGGTTTGCTATACAGTAGGTGTTGAGCTATAATTAAAGAATTTTCAAATTTTAACGGTTTTTAATTGTTTGCTTTACATTTAAAGTTAATTATGGTATAGAGTATTTTTTTTTTTTGGCGGATTTATAATTCTAGTTTATTAGCTTTTAGTATATTTTTAAGAATTTTGTTTATTTATAACTTCCTTTGAAATTTAAAACAACTTTTCTACCTAAGGCTTCATTTAAATTATCATAAATTTTTTCTTCACTAACTTCCTGTTGCAAAATACATTCTCAAAAATTCCTATCAAATATAAATTTGTCATTTTGCCCAAAAAAATTAACAAACCAACATTTTGCTCTTTTTATACCCTTCACCTTGGTAAGAAGGGTATGTATAAGTTTGTCATTCCGTTTGTACTTTGCATGTTCAGCATGTTCAGCATGCTGAGGTCTAACTAACTAACTAACTAACTAACTAACTAACTACTAACTAACTAACTAACTAACTAACTAACTAACTAACTAACTAACTAACTACTAACTAACTAACTAACTACTAACTAACTAACTACTAACTAACTAACTAACTAACTAACTAACTAACTAACTAACTAACTAACTAACTAACTAACTAACTAACTACTAACTAACTAACTAACTAACTAACTAACTAACTAACTAACTAACTAACTAACTAACTAACTAACTAACTAACTAACTAACTAACTAACTAACTAACTAACTAACTAACTAACTAACTAACTAACTAACTAACTAACTAACTAACTACTAACTACTAACTAACTAACTAACTAACTAACTAACTACTAACTACTAACTAACTAACTAACTAACTAACTAACTAACTAACTAACTAACTAACTAACTAACTAACTAACTAACTAACTAACTAACTAACTAACTAACTAACTAACTAACTAACTAACTAACTAACTAACTACTAACTAACTAACTAACTAACTAACTAACTAACTAACTAACTAACTAACTAACTAACTAACTAACTAACTAACTAACTAACTAACTAACTAACTAACTAACTAACTAACTAACTAACTAACCAACTAACCAACTAACCAACTAACCAACTAACCACCAACTAACTAACTAACTAACTAACTAACTAACACTAACTAACTAACTACTAACTAACTAACTAACTACTAACTAACTAACTAACTAACTACTACTAACTAACTAACTAACTAACTAACTAACTAACTAACTAACTAACTAACTAACTAACTACTAACTAACTAACTAACTACTACTAACTAACTAACTAACTAACTACTAACTAACTAACTAACTAACTAACTAACTAACTAACTACTAATAACTAACTAACTACCTAACAACTAACTACTAACTAACTAACAACTAACTAATTACTAACTATCTATCTAACTATCTATCTATCTATCTACTATCTATCTATCTATCTATCTATCTATCTATCTATCTATCTATCTATCTATCTATCTATCTATCTATCTATCTATCTATCTATCTATCTATCTATCTATCTATCTATCTATCTATCTATCTATCTATCTATCTATCTATATATATATCTATCTATCTATCTATCTATCTATCTATCTATCTATCTATCTATCTATCTATCTATCTATCTATCTATCTATCTATCTATCTATCTATCTATCTATCTATCTATCTATCTATCTATCTATCTATCTATCTATCTATCTATCTATCTATCTATCTATCTATCTATCTATCTATCTATCTATCTATCTATCTATCTATCTATCTATCTATCTATCTATCTATCTATCTATCTATCTATCTATCTATCTATCTATCTATCTATCTATCTATCTATCTATCTATCTATCTATCTATCTATCTATCTATCTATCTATCTATCTATCTATCTATCTATCTATCTATCTATCTATCTATCTATCTATCTATCTATCTATCTATCTATCTATCTATCTATCTATCTATCTATCTATCTGTCTGTCTGTCTGTCTGTCTGTCTGTCTGTCTATCTATCTATCTATCTATCAATCTATCTATCTATCTATCTATCTATCTATCTTTCTATCTATCTATCTATCTATCTATCTATCTATCTATACACTTTGGTGAAGGGTACATAATATTCGGATATTACAGTTACATACTTTTGAAATTTTCACTTAAAATAAAAACTTCAAAAAAATTCTTAATGTTCAAAAATATTGTTCCTCCTTGTCTCCATAAAAAAGACATAAATTAACAATGTTTCCAAATACAAATTTGTATAAAAAAGTCATCTTAAAAATTATATGTATTTGTCAATAATATCAATTGATTTGAAACCTAAAAAGGCGGCATCATAACAAAACCAACAAAAAGCCACCCAAATTGTAGACATTTCCAAAACACAGCGAGAAACATTGCGGTATAATAATGAATTAAAAAAAGATTATAAAATATTCCAGTCATTGCTGTATTATAAATCCTTAAAAAACATGTTGAGAATAAAATGAAGATGACATAAAACATTAAAAAAAGGCGCCACAAAACCCCAAGATACACTTAAAATTTATGAATGAAATATTTTGCTTTCATGAGAACGTGATATTTTGGGTCAATTTGTTATGCAAAAAATACACAAATTTATTTTTGGGTTTTAAAAAAATGTTTGCTGTTTTTTCTTATTAAAAAAATTTAGTCTTATTTAAAAGGAATTCTTAATAAAAACCATTAGAATTTAGTTTTTTGTGCAAAAAAAAAAATTTAATTTCATTATTTCCTAAGAATTCTAACAGCGCAATAGTTAGTTTAACTTTTATAACTGTTTGCCTTCATAAATTTGTTAGTTTAACTTTAAACAAACTAAATTGAACTATTTGTGGTTAATATACAAGTTTTAATAGAACTGTAATGCCACATGCTACTTTGTAATTTTGTTGCAAGAAGACAAATGTCTTGTCACCATAAAATGGCTTTTGTTGATGCAACTTTTGTAGCTCACAGAAAAATGTTGGTAATAAGGGAAAATAAGATTAAGCTGAAATTTTACAGATTTTTTTATATATCTTGTTACATTTTTCTTTGAGCGTAAGTCATAGTTTGTTCAAACTTTCGTAAACTGTAAAATATTATTACATAAAGTTTGCTTAGTTGTTCTTATGGCAGTAGTAAATGTAATTTAGTAGTAAAAAGGAATTACTGTTTCAAAAGCAGTGTTATGAAAGAGTAAAAACTTTGTTATCCTATGTTTTTTTCTGAGTTTGTGTAAAGCTTTCTTTGCAGATCATGACATCTTCTTTTAGATTTCCTATAAATTTTTGGATTAAAAAAAAAATAAGTTTTTCTAAAAGCTTTTAGCTATAGTTATCTTAAAAAAACATTTAGTTTTCATAAAAATGTATAGGTTTGTTAAAAGCTTTTCGATTTTTTAAAAAGCTTTTTCTTTTCTAAAAAGCTTTTTAGCTTGTAGCAAACTTAAGAGAAATTAATGTATTAAAAGCTTAAAAGCTTTCTGTTTCTATTTAGTTTTATCGAGAGCTTTTTCTTAAAAGCTTTTTGATTCTAGCATTTTTAAGAGATTTTATTTAGCTTTTAGCTATAGTTTTCTTTAAAAAATGTTTAGTTTTCATAAAAATGTATAGGTTTCTTAAAAGCTTTTCGATTTTTTAAAGGTTTTACATTTCTAAAAAGCTTTTTAGCTTGTAGCAATCTTAAGATAAATTAGTGTATTAAAAGCTTAAAAGCTTACAGTTTCTATTAAGTTTTATAGAGAGCTTTTTCTTAAAAGCTTTTATATTGTAGCATTTTTAAGAAAATTTAATATTAATTAAGATTAAAAGCTTTCAGTTTCTTCTAAGATTTATCAAGAGCTTTGAGCTTCTCTGTTAATAGAAAAGCTGTTACAACTTTCCTTTTAATATTCAAAGTTTATGATTTCATGCTTTTTAAAAGCTTATAGATTTTGTAAGTTGTTTATGCTTCCAAACTCTTCTTTAAAGTTGTTTATAGCTTTATGCCAAATATCTGTTAAACTTATTCTTATGATGTGTATGCTTTATCAAAAGCTTTCAATTATTTCAAAGTAATAAAGAATATTACTTTAAAAAAAAACTATCAAAAAAGCTTTAAAGCTTCATATAAACTTTCTCATTAACTTTTTCATTACAAGCGGAAACTAAACTAAAATCTGATTCTAAAACTAAATTATTAAAACGATTTTCTAAAACTTGACTTTATAGTGAAATTGTGTGCAACTTTTAACTAATTTCAAATTATGTTCTTTACTTTTGTTAACATACATTTTTTTAATAATTGTTTTATTTGCCGAAATTTTATTATTTTAAACTTTTTCTATTATTGTGTTGTCTCTATTAAAAACTTAAAGAAGAAATATGTATAAATTAACTTAAAATGGCCTTGGAAGGAAACACAATTTTTTTTAATATTTTTGTTTCAAACTTAACGCCATCTTTATGCCACAAAATCCTTTGGTACAGGTGAAACATGGTTTTTGGGGACAAAAAAATAAAAGTTTGCAAATATTCATATTAGAAAAAGGAGGCAACAGTGAAGTCTATAAGAGAAAAACATAAACAATATCCTATTTCGAAGATTCTTTCTAAGGAGGACTTTTCGACAAGAGGAAAAATTTGTGTATTCATCCAATTATAAAAATGTTAAGTTCTCTTTGGCTCAACCTGTTATTATTTTGATAATGTTCAAAATTTGTCTTTCTGCTTTCCCTGTGGGTTTAAATTTGTTTAATATTGCTTGTTATGACCATTCTGTGTCTGTGTGTGTGTGTGTGTGTTTTTATTGTTCTAGGTTAATTGTGCTGTTACTGTGTGTATTTTTGAAAAGTGTTGATTTATAATTTCTGGCGACCTTAAACTTTTGTTGCATCGTCAACGGCAGCAACAATGAAAACAATACTTACAACAATGAAGGCAAGTATAAGCCTCTTTTGCCCGGCAGTTCGTGACCAGTTGGCTTTTAACTTATCTTCAGATTACTTAGAGACTCTGAAGAATAGAATGGACTAGGCGATTAATTCAATGGGGTTACGATTGATTGTCCACTAGATTCCAATAGATTACCTGGGAAGTCTAAATCACGACAGACTTATAGATAGATTACTTGACTCGAGAAATGATGGATTTCTCGCTTGATAACTTGGTCACACTAGAATGACGATTGACTTTCTCTCTGCGTTACAAAGAGTACATAAGTATTAAATGTTAAAAGTCATTGAAATGATCATGGACTTCCCTTTAAATTACCTGGGGTGTTTTAAATTGACAAACTGATTTCCCGTTAGATTACTTGTGTTCACAAAAGTGATGATTGATTTCCCTTTTGATTACATGGGAATAGTAAAAGGACGATTGACGTCCTCTCCGTATTAAAAAAAGTAAACAATTAGTGTCAAATAAGACACCGATGTGACGATTAAACTCCGCCTAGATTATCTGGAGAGACTACAGTAATAACTGACTTCGCGCTTCATTACCTGGGCACACAAAAGTGATGATTTGCTTTCTGTTTGATTACATGAAAACATAATAGTGACGATTAACTTATTTTTAAAGTTATTATTATATAACACTGAAATAACTATGGACTACCAAATATATTACTTGGGGACAGTAAAGTAATGATGGTCTTGCCTCTAGATTACTTGGAAATTCTAAAGTAACAATCAAAGTCCTCTCTATATTACAAAGAATATATAAAACGTTTCAAATAAGACACTGAAGTGATGATAGATTATTTGGGAAGAATAAAGTGAAGACTGACTACTCGTTACATTACTTGGGGGCACAAAAGTGATGATTGACATTGACGTTTAATTGCTTGGGAACATAATAGTGGTCATTATTCTCTACATTAAAAAGAGGATATTCATGTGAAATAAATCATTTTCCCGGGAGAGGAAGGAAAAACAAATTCCCTATATCGTAGTAGAACTGCAGGGTAATACCAGCATCGCCACAACTTTAGCTGCCACGCACATAAAATTTTATATTTATAACCCACTAAAATAAAAAAAAATGCAACATTTTATAGAACAAATTGTACAAGAGTTACAAAAATGTAACAACAAAAACAATAATAACAATGTTGTACGAAATATAATAACAAAGATTTACTGCATACTATATAGTTTATATAGTTTAAAAGTAGTAGTAGGGGTATTCACATACAACAGAAAATGCTAAAAAACTGTAAACGTGTAAAATCCCACAAATATTAAATAATTTAATTTAAAACTTTTAATTTATGGTTAATTTAAAATCCCAATATCTTTCCTATTTATCGTGAATACCCTTAATATTTTCTTAAACTATAATGTTTCAGGGCATTATTATGACCATAGTTGTAAGCTTTAAGTGTCTTTATTTTATATTTCACATTTTTTTCATTCTTTTTACCCACTTTTAAAGAAAAAAATAGTATTTTCACTTGAGGTGGTTTTTCCTCTTCTCATTATTTCAACATTCATGCATGCATGATGATGCTGCTGCTGATGAGTGTAAAGCCTTTGCTGCACTCTTAAGGCTATTGCAAGCGTCTGCATGCATAAGTATGTAAATGTTAAATAAATTGTGTAAGTTTTTTTTTTTTGTTTATTCTTAAAGAATATTTTAACATTTTTATTATTATTTCAATTTCTTTTACCTTTTACAATACAAAAAAAAAAAAAAAAAGTAAATACATTTTGTACGCATATTAAATAGTAAGAAGAATTTGTATACATTTCTAATGCAAATGAGTAAGAATGCATGAAGATGCATGCAATTGTGTATTGTTTCTTTTTGTTATTGTAGTTTGCAAGTACCTAGGGTTTGTTTGAGTTTGAAAGTACAGACATATAGTATTAGAATTGTAAAAAGCCCAGCAATTCTGGGTCAAACTCTCCCAACTAGCGATTTACATTTCTATGCCTAAACTTTAAAACTTATATTAAGCTTTTAAAAACGTTTTATTCCTAATATCTTTAAGCCTTATAAAAATAATTCATATTTTTTAATAAATGGAAATTTGAGTCAAAAACAGGTTACTTGTATACTTCTAAAACTACTGGGTTTCTCTTAATAAGGTGGTTTAAGTAAAAGTCACGCAAATGTCAGTTCAAATTAAAGCGTAACTTGCTTTAGTAGATGTATGGTAGAGAAAATATTTACTTGTGCTAATAAAGTTGTTCTAAATTGTTTTTTCAGCACGAAATTTTTATTCACTTAAATAGTTTAATTTATTAAAAAGAAAATTTTAGAAAGAAATAATACATGAAGTGTTTAATAATTGTTAGAAAATAAAAGAAGTTAAGAGTATATTTGTGAACTAAACTAGAACTAAACTAGTATAACTAAACTAGAACTGAACTAGAACTGAACTAGAACTGAATTAGAACTGAACTAGAACTGAACTAGAACTGAACTAGAACTGAACTAGAACTGAACTAGAACTGAACTAGAACTGAACTAGAACTGAACTAGAACTGAACTAGAACTGAACTAGAACTGAACTAGAACTGAACTAGAACTGAACTAGAACTGAACTAGAACTGAACTAGAACTGAACTAGAACTGAACTAGAACTGAACTAGAACTGAACTAGAACTGAACTAGAATTGAATTGAACTTGAACTGAACTAGAACTAAACTGAACTAGAACCAAACTAGAACTGAACTAGAACTGAGTAGAATTGAACTAGACTGAACTAGAACTGAACTAGAACTGAACTAGAACTGAACTAGAACTGAACTAGAACTGAACTAGAACTGAACTAGAACTGAACTAGAACTGAACTAGAACTGAACTAGAACTGAACTAGAACTGAACTAGAACTGAACTAGAACTGAACTAGAACTGAACTAGAACTGAACCTAGAACTGAACTAGAACTGAACTAGAACTGAACTAGAACTGAACTAGAACTGAACTAGAACTGAACTAGAACTGAACTAGAACTGAACTAGAATTGAACTTGAACTGAACTAGAACTAGAACTGAACTAGAACCAAACTAGAACTGAACTAGAACTGAAGTAGAATTGAACTACTGAACTAGAACTACTAGAACTGAACTAGAACGATACTAGAACTGAACTAGAACTGAACTAGAACTGAACTAGAACTGAACTAGAACTAGAACTGAACTAGAACTGAACTAGAACTGAACTAGAACTGAACTAGAACTGAACTAGAACTGAACTAGAACTGAACTAGAACTGAACTAGAACTGAACTAGAACTGAACTAGAACTGAACTAGAACTGAACTAGAACTGAACTAGAACTGAACTAGAACTGAACTAGAACTGAACTAGAACTGAACTAGAACTGAACTAGAACTGAACTAGAACTGAACTAGAACTGAACTAGAACTGAACTAGAACTGAACTAGAACTGAACTAGAACTGAACTAGAACTGAACTAGAACTGAACTAGAACTGAACTAGAACTGAACTAGAACTGAACTAGAACTGAACTAGAACTGAACTAGAACTGAACTAGAACTGAACTAGAACTGAACTAGAACTGAACTAGAACTGAACTAGAACTGAACTAGAACTGAACTAGAACTGAACTAGAACTGAACTAGAACTGAACTAGAACTGAACTAGAACTGAACTAGAACTGAACTAGAACTGAGCTAGAACTAAACTAGAACTGAACTAGAACTGAACTAGAACTGAACTAAAACTGAACTAGAACTGAACTAGAACTGAACTAGAACTGAACTAGAACTGAACTAGAACTGAACTAGAACTGAACTAGAACTGAACTAGAACTGAACTAGAACTGAACTAGAACGGAACTAGAACTGAACTAGAACTGAACTAGAACTGAACTAGAACTGAACTAGAACTGAACCAGAACTGAGCTAGAACTAAACTAGAACTGAACTAGAACTGAACTAGAACTGAACTAGAACTGAACTAGAACTGAACTAGAACTGAACTAGAACTGAACTAGAACTGAACTAGAACTAAACTAGAAATAAACTAGAAATAAACTGGAACTGAACTAAATCCATGATTCCTCCTTAGATGTAATAATGTAAAAATGTTAGATAATTCTTAAAATCATTTTTAATTTCCTTAAAATATTAATTGGTAAAAGAAACAAGAATTTCTCAATTAAAAAAAAAAAAAAATGCTTGAAAATTTCTCCAATATTTCTTTAATTTCCTTAGAAAGTGACAAAAATTCCAAATTAAATTTCTCCTTTAGCAATTAGGAGAATTCCAACATTTTTAAAAGGCTACTCCTCAAATGTGACACCGATGCCTAATTAGCAGGTTAATTTTATAAATGAAAACTTTAGCAAAATACTTTTTTTTAAACTAATTGAAACCTTTTGCTAATTTTCAATGCTTAATAAAAATACCTGAATTTATGATGACATTTTAACAAGTGGTTACATACCTGTAAAGAAACAAAGTAAAATTTAGAAAGATTAGTCTTAGGAAATCAAAAAATAGAAATGAAAAAAAGAAAAAAAAATAAAAAAAAAAAAATGAAAAAAAAAAAAAGTAAATAAAGAAGAAAAAACATAAAATTATACATTAAACCAAAGAAAGAGACATTTTTAGGAAAAAAAAAAATAAAAAGTGACATGATCTCTAAGAACTTTCTAAGCTTTTAATGGTGCAAAACAGGCAATTAAAAAGATTCAGAGAGAGACACACTGGCAGACATCCATTTAACACTAAATAACATGTTTAAAAACATTTGTTGTAATAATAAAAAAATAATGAAAATGAAAAAAAAAAAGAAAAACCAAAACTAAACATGCATTTGTAAATCTTAAAAATTTTATCACTTAGACTTGACACTCAAAAATTTAACGGCTTAATTAGAAACAGGCAACAACAGCTAAATAGCAGTTTGTCTATAACAAATTTCAAAATAGCTTTACATTATATTAAAAAAGGCTTTTAGATCGAAAAGACTTGCCTTCTTCCTATTTCTAACACACACGCATTTTTTATGATTTTTGTTAACATTTTGGTTTATTTTGTAAGTATACTTTCACATTCATTCACAGCTATAGCTGTGAATGAATGAATGATGTTGCATTCAAAAACACTTTTATCTTCAAAATTACTTCTACTTACAACTGAAAATGTTGTAAAGAATTGGGTTAAATTGTGCGAGAAAATATTAGTAATGAATTATTAAGACAAAAAATGAACATAATTTGAATAAATGAGAGTTGCTCCTTAATCGGCATAAAAGCCCACTTAATATTGTTAAACGTTTTAGCAAGGAAATGATTTAAAGTATTTAAGCTTTTTTGTTAACGCATTTTCATTTGAAAAAAAAAAAAAAAAAACGTGTAAAATACTTTTAAAAAGTGAAATAGAAATTTGCGAAAGCTTTAGTGATTTTGAAGCAAATGTATTTTAGTTTGGAAAATCTTACTCGATGATCATCTTTACTAGATGATCAAACTCGTATCTCTACTCGATGGCGATGTTGCCCTTGCCCTTTTATGACAAAGGCGGCCACAGGTGGTTGTACTTGCAGAACTACATACATATATACATATGTATGTGTACGTAGATATGTTCATACTCGTAATCCGACTCGATGGCGAGGTTGCCTTTACCCCTTTATAACAAAGGAGGTAACAGAAGTTCATGGGACTGAACTGTATATGTGTACGTAGGTCTGTTCAGACTAGATGATCAAACTCGCACCCCTACTAAATTGCGATGTTGCCTTGCCCCTTTATGATAAAGCCGGCAACAGGTGGTTGTACTTGCAGAACTAAATATATACATATGTATGTGTACGTAGGTCTGTTCACACTAGAAAAGCCAACTCTTAACCCTACTCGATGGCGAGGTTGCCCTTGCCCCTTTATAACACAGGTGGTAACAGAAGTTCATATTACACTATACGCATACGAGGAGACTGAATCTCCCTTTTTATCTTCTGGTCTGAATGATGAAGGGCAGACGGCCTTCGCCTGCGTTCTAACTCACACTCACTCATTCACTAGCTCGCACACTCACTCACTCTCCCACTCACTCACTCACCCACTAACTAACTAACTAACTAACTAACTAACTAACTAACTAACTAACTAACTAACTAACTAACTAACTAACTAACTAACTAACTAACTAACTAACTAACTAACTAACTAACTACAACTACTAACTAACTAACTAACTAACTACTAACTAACTAACTAACTAACTAACTAACTAACTAACTAACTAACTAACTAACTAACTAACTAACTACTACTAACTAACTAACTAACTAACTAACTAACTAACCTAACTAACTACTAACTAACTAACTAACTAACTAACTAACTAACTAACTAACTAACTACTAACTAACTAACTAACTAACTAACCTAACTAACTAACTAACTAACTAACTAACTAACTAACTAACTAAACTAACTAACTAACTACTAACTAACTAACTAACTAACTAACTAACTAACTAACTAACTAACTAACTAACTAACTAACTACTAACTAACTACTACTAACTAACTAACTAACTACTAACTAACTAACTAACTAACTAACTAACTAACTAACTAACTAACTAACTACTAACTAACTACTAACTAACTAACTAACTAACTAACTAACTAACTAACTAACTAACTAACTAACTAACTAACTAACTAACTAACTAACTAACTAACTAACTAACTAACTACTAACTAACTACTAACTAACTAACTAACTAACTAACTAACTAACTAACTAACTAACTAACTAACTAACTAACTAACTAACTAACTAACTAACTAACTAACTAACTACTAACTAACTAACTAACTAACTAACTAACTAACTAACTAACTAACTAACTAACTAACTAACTAACTAACTAACTAACTAACTAACTAACTACTAACTAACTAACTAACTAACTAACTAACTAACTAACTACTAACTAACTAACTGAACTAACTAACTAACTAACTACTACTAACTAACTAACTAACTAACTAACTACTAACTACTAACTAACTAACTAACCTAACTAACTAACTATCTATCTTCTATCTATCTATCTATCTATCTATCTATCTATATCTATCTATCTATCTATCCATCCATCCATCCATCCATCCATCCATCCATCCATCCATCCATCCATCCATCCATCTATCTATCTATCTATATAACGAACTAAGTATTTACCTCACTAACTACATAACTATCTATCTATCTATCTATCTATCTATCTATCTATCTATCTATCTATCTATCTATCTATCTATCTATCTATCTATCTATCTATCTATCTATCTATCTATCTATCTATCTATCTATCTATCTATCTATCTATCTATCTATCTATCTATCTATCTATCTATCTATCTATCTATCTATCTATCTATCTATCTATCTATCTATCTATCTATCTATCTATCTATCTATCTATCTATCTATCTATCTATCTATCTATCTATCCATCCATCCATCCATCCATCCATCCATCCATCCATCCATCCATCCATCCATCTATCTATCTACCTATCTATCTATCTATATAACGAACTAAGTATTTACCTCACTAACTTATTAACTACATAACTAATAAGATACACTGAAAATATTTGTAAGTAATAACATTGCATCTGTTGAATTTTCATTTATTTCCTTTAGTTTCATTAAACCATTGTAAATTGCACTTACAAATCTGTTCATTATTAATGATTAAAACGATAATGAAGAAGATATTGCTGAAACATACCCTATTACTTGTAGGAGGAAAAAGTACCAAAAAAGCTTTAATTTAAAAAGAAAAACTTTTAAAATAAGAGGAAAGAAGCAAAAAACATTTGTAATGTTATTTGCACTTAATTAACTTTGACTGTTGCAAATTCATATATACATATGTACATAAGTATATATATATACTTATATATGAGCTTTTCAGAGATGTGTTTGTTTAATTTAACAGAGTTGCCATTATTTCTAATTTACAGTTCAGTTGCATTTACTTGTTTATGCAGTAGTTCCACAAGTTTATATATTAGTATAAATAACAGTAAATCATACTTTCTTCTCTATTTACTTGTTTATTTGGGGAAATAAAACAGTTTGTTTTTTTCTTGCCAAATAGTGTGCGAAAAGTGGGTGGATTCATTTTTTGTTGTTGTTGCAAAAGTAAATATAAATGAGAAAATTGTACTTGTTGTTATTAAAAGAATTTCAGAGGGTGTATGCGTAAGTTTATTAAAGTTGGCAAGTGCAAACATACTTACATACAGCCAAACATAATTGGTGGGAAATGTTGTTAATGTATTACTTTCTTTATTGCAATTTTTGTCTTAATACACACAACACTTATTAAATCAGGATTTAATTTTAAAATTGAGTAGGAGTTGTTTGTAGTTGCAGGGTGTTTAAAATTAAAATGTAAATTTGATTTTAAGAATGAGAGGGGGAAAAAGGTAGTTAATTTCCATTTCTTGGCATTAATTTCATACACACGTGTCATAAACATTAGCATATAACTGAATACAGGGAATTTGAAACCGGGTAGGGTAGTGTTGGTGGTGTTATTTTAAAACAATCGGTATTGAAATACTAATATAAAATTTAAAAATTTTGTAAACATTTTGTTCTCAATAAAAGTTTTGAACAGTTCTAAATTTAATAAATTATTTCAGTCCCGAGTTCAAATCCCAGCTAAATAAAGAAATTATTATAGAAAACGGTATTTTTAAACTAACACTTTTTACTAAAACACCCTGTACTTATTTATATATATATTTTTTTTTCTAACAATCATATTTTAACTTAATTAATTTTCTTTTGGCTTAACAAATAAAAGAGAACCGACAACAAATAACTCAAAATAAAGCTTGTAGGTGTAAAAAGTTCAAAATGAAACTGTTGAGAAATCAACATAAAATATCAAAAATGGCAAAAGGGAGCATTTAGAAATAATAATAATAAACAACAATAGTTTAAATAAAAGACAACAACAACAACGACCACATAAAGTTAAACGGTATAAATAAATTAATTAAATAAACTAATAAATTATTTTTATGGACAAACAACTACTAACGAGATTTACTACTAATTGATTTACCAAAAACGGTAATGAAAATGGTACCAAAAAGAGTATGTCGAATCTTATTGACTAAAGTGTATTTAAAAAAATATTATTTTATAATTTTTATACCCTTCACCTTCGTAAAAAAGTTTGTCATTCCGACCCTGTAGAGTATATATGTATGTATATTCCGAGCCCTTATAGATAGCGGAGTCGATTAAGCTATGTCCGTCTGTCTGCCTGTCCGTCTGTCTATATGTTTGTTGAAATCAATTTTCTGGTCCCGTATGGAAATTACGACGAAAGGACAAACTTAGTATTTGACGTAACCGGATCAAACTTGGTACCAAATGTCTTTAAAGGGGATTAAAAAAGAAATCTCGAATATAGTTTGAGTTTGATGAGTTCCTGAGGTTTGACTAAAGTTTAAAATAAAGCCAACAATTAGTTGTAAAAAGATGGTACACAATTTAGTACGCAACAGCGTAAAAAGTACCAGAAGTTTAAGACGACATTTGATTATATATTGTTAAATATCTAAGGAATTTAGAAAGCTTCATAACATTACATTTTCTTTACAATAGACTGTTAAAGTGTTAAGGTTCATTTCATGTAAAAATAGTACCAACCAAATTTGGGACAAATGACTGTAGGAATGACAATTGTTACGAGAATATGGTATTTATGCAAAAAAGGGTTCTTGAGCTTTTCCTTAAGTTAAGGAAGTGTTACCGATTAGATGATGGTCAATGATGATATAAAACTAAGTACCAAACAGTTTTAAAAGTACCGGTTCTGAGAAGGACTTTTTGATTGCATCTCACATCACATAATATCTGATGATGAATTTTCTGGACAATCGACTTTCACAGTTTTAGAACAACCATGTAATACTGATTAGATGTGGAAAATGGTACAAAATTCGATACCAAGCAGATTTAAAAAGTATCACACAAAGGGAAAAAAGACGTTTTAAAATTATACACACTTGATACCAAATTGACACCAAAGTGTTAATAATTTTTCAATAACATACGTTGACAAAGTAAGTATGGATAGTTGTCAAATTAACCGCAAAAATATACAACGTTATTAAATCAACAAAAAGAAATAAATAATACATGACGTTGTCAAATCATTAACACAGATTCGGTCTATGACTGGTGGCGACTGACTACGGATGGATGGTATCTTTTCTGAGTGAAAACTATGTGTAATCAAAGTGACAATGTAATACCGATTAGATGTGGAAAATTTGGTACCAAGCTAATTTAAAAAGTACCACACAAAGGGAAAAAAGACGTTTTAAAATTAGACACGCTTGATACCAAATTGACACCAACGTGTTTATAATTTTTCAATAACATTCGTTGACAAATTATGTACGGATAGTTGTCAAATTAAGTACACGACGTTATTAACACAGATTCGGTTTATAATTATTGGCGGCTGTCTACGGATGGAGGGTATCTTTTCTGAGTGAAAACGATGTGTTATCAAAGTGGCCACGTAATACCGATTAGATGTGGAAAATGGTACAAAATTTGGTACCAAGATGATTTAAAAAGTACCACACAGTGGGAAAAATACGTTTTAAAGTTATACACGCTTGATACCAAATTGACACCAAAATGTTTATAATTTGTCAATAACATTTGTTGTCAAAGTATGTACGTATAGTTGTCAAATTAAGTACAAAAGTACACGACGTTATTAAATCAACAAAAAATAATAAACAATGCATGACGGTAGTTAAATCATAAACACAGATTCGGTCTACGACTAGTGGCGGCTGACTACGGGTGGATGGTATCTTTTCTGAGTGAAAACCTTATTTATCAAAGTGACAACGCTGTGTTGTCAAACATAAGGTTGCGTTATCGAAATGAGAAGGATGCGTGATCGAAATGACAACAATGCGTTGTTGCAATGACAACGGTGCTTTGTCAAAATGACAAGGGTGGTTATCGTTGTCGACAGGACAACGATACGTTATTGAAATGACAAAAAATGTAATCGAAATGACAACAATGCGTTGTTGCAATGACAATGATGCCTTGTCAAAATGAAAACCGTGGTTGTCAAAATGATAACTGGCTGTTATTTAAATTGTATATACACATACGTTATCTAAATGTTATAAAACGTGGTAAGCTCACTTTTGACAACGGATTGTATCAATTTCGGTATTTTTCTATAGGTTTTTTCCCCCTGTGTAGGAATTAAATATTGCACAATCTTTAGGCAAACATCTGGAGACTCTAGGGATATTATTTTTCACAGATTAGTTTAGTAAAATATTTATGTTTATACTAGATACCAAACTGCTTGTAAAGGGAAAAACGGCCTCAATTATAAATTGTTCTATTATAACCACTGTAAATATGTCAACACCTGAGATTTTTTGAAATTAATAAAAAAACTTCTAACAGCAAATAGTTGTAGTAATATTAAAATTTAAATTATTAAATTAAAACTTAAATGTCAACATAGTATTACTTGTTTAATAAACATTTTGTGGGTGTTATGATTAAACGACATATTGGAGAGACGGTGTTGACTTAAAGTTTTGAAAACGGAAGGCGTTGATAGTTTTATAATATTTTTGTTACATTATTTGCAAAATTGTTTGTATCAAGCCAAAATAGTAGAGTATTTAACCTCGTTTTTTTAATGATTGTTAACATTATACGATTTTGTATGCAATAATTTATCATTTAAAAGATATTTTATTTCCGTTTCAGTTGTTAATTTAAACAGTTTATGAAAATAAATGATTGTTAATAGTATTTATTCACTGGTATTATTAACAATATAAACTATTATTTTTTGTATTATTTTTTTAATATTCTTATTGATTTTTTTTAATAAATATTATGAAACGTTATAAGTCAAGTTATATGACACCAACGGTTCGCGATCTATTCGTGAGAACTAGAAGAAACCTGTAACGATCATTCCTGAATAAAACAATGATCGCAATCAGGGACTATGAGCACTATTATAACAGAGATAATTTCGATCATCTTTCCTTTTTATATACAACCAAACGATTTACTTTATATTATTTCTTTATTATTTTACTTCAATTAATATTGTGAAATTCTTTTCACTGACCTACTTTGCGTATAATTAATTCTTTAAACAATTCTTTTGTTTTAAATGCAATTTTCTTGTTCTTTTCTAGAATATCATCGTCTTTTTCCAGCCTATAAATTATTTAATTTTCTTCTTTGGCTTTTGTTTAAAATTTCCAATTTCTTTTTAACATTATCTAGAATTATTTTTTTTTAGTGCAAACATTTTAATTATCACAAACTGTTAAAAATTTTCATTGCAAACATTTTATTGTGAAACAAGAAAACCACAAATAAACATTTTCACACTAATTTTATTTTTTGAGAATTTAGTGCAGTTTAAATCATTTCATTTCTAAATAACCATTTAGTTTTAAGAAACTGAAAATAGAAAACTATAAAATACTGCGTAGAAAATTAAGAACAAAGTAATAAATTAATTATGATGCAAATGCGAGAATTTTAATGTTTTTATTTGGTTAAATTGTGTAAACATTTTTCTAAGAAAATAAACACGTTTATGATGATATAAAAACATTATATTGTAATTAATTGCATTGTAAGGTGGGGTATATATGGGAAATTTTGATTGAAGAAACTAGAACGAAAATTGAGGAAGTAAATAATACTAGAGCGTAGAAGAAGAAGTCAGGGGATCTTTACAGCAAATTTAACTTTAAATAGAACTGAACTAAAGCTGAACTAGAACTGAACTAGAACTGACCTAAGACTGAACTAGTGTTGAACTAGTACTGAACTAGAACTGAACTAAGACTGAACTAGTACTGAACTAGTACTGAACTAGTACTGAACTAGAACTGAACTAGAACCGAACTAGAACCGAACTAGAACTGAACTAGAACTGAACTAGAACTGAACTAGAACTGAACTAGAACTGAACTAGAACTGAACTAGAACCGAACTAGAACTGAACTAGAACTGAACTAGAACTGAACTAGAACTGAACTAGAACTGAACTAGAACTGAACTAGAACTGAACTAGAACAGAACTAGAACTGAACTAGAACTGAACTAGAACTGATCTAGAACTGAACTAGAACTGAACTAGAACTGAACTAGAACTGAACTAGAACTGAACTAGAACTGAACTAGAACTGAACTAGAACTGAACTAGAACTGAACTGAACTAGAACTGAACTAGAACTGAACTAGAACTGAACTAGAACTGAACTAGAACTGAACTAGAACTGAACTAGAACTGAACTAGAACTGAACTAGAACTGAACTAGAACTGAACTAGAACTGAACTAAAACTGAACTAGAACTGAACTAGAACTGAATTAGAACTGAACTAGAACTGAACTAGAACTGAACTAGAACTGAACTAGAACTGAACGAGAACTGAACTAGAACTGAACTAGAACTGAACTAGAACTGAACTAGAACTGAACTAGAACTGAACTAGAACTGAACTAGAACTGAACTAGAACTGAACTAGAACTGAACTAGAACTGAACTAAAACTGAACTAGAACTGAACTAGAACTGAATTAGAACTGAACTAGAACTGAACTAGAACTGAACTAGAACTGAACGAGAACTGAACTAGAACTGAACTAGAACTGAACTAGAACTGAACTAGAACTGAACTAGAACTGAACTAGAACTAAACTATAACTGAACGAGAACTGAACTAGAACTAAAATAGAACTGAACTAGAACTGAACTAAAACTGAACTAGAACTAAACTGGAACTGACCTGGAACTGAACTAGCACTGAACTAGAATTGAACTAAAACTGAACTAGAACTGAAGCTAGATCTATTTCAGTTCAGATTTATATCATATTTGATCTTTTATATGTTGACTAAAAATCAAAAAAATACTCAAGCTTTAGCCGATTTTCAAACCACGTTCTCTTGAAAATCACCAGAAAAATAAATGATCTTTTGCAATCTTAAGCTCTTTCGCTCTTCTCTCTGTCGTAATGATGATCATTTTATTTATTATCTTTAAGACTGATAACTATAATTAATTATTTTTTTGTTTGTTTTTTTTTTTGGCTTGACATATATTTTTTATCTTAATTAAAATGATCACTTTATAATTGGGAAATGAGAGATTAATTTATGACCCATATTTTGTAGATTTTATTTAAGACAAAACAAGATCAGTAAGGCAAATAAACAAACTATAATGCACTACTGACACACATAGTAAATTTTCAATTAAGTTTTGTCAATTTGAAATTTTTTATACAAACAACTCTTTTTTAAATGGCAAAAGATAAGAAGTCAGGCGTCGTAGTTACTGTCTTTGTAATATGTGCAAGCCAGAGTTGTTTGAAAAAGTAGGAGGATAAATGTAAACTAATGCAATAAATTGTATATACAATATTTGGACTGAAGTTTAAAGTATGAATGTTGCAATTATTCTTGTATTGATTTGCTGTATTGCCAGGGCAAACTAAGTCAAAAAACTTAGTAACTAACTGCTACTAAAAGTAGCAGCAGAAGTATCTAGTGCAAAATATTACGATTTTAAATTTGCTATTATTTTGGCAAATTTATTACTTTTTTGTAGTCAATAAATATATATATTAAACAAATTTACATTACACATTACAATAACACATTTTTAACAGCATTATTTTATTTTTAGAAATATTTCTCATGCTTTAAGAGCCAAGAGGGCGACATTTTTTTTTTTCTTGACAAAATGTAGTTCTAAAGGAAACCTTAAAAAGCTATAAAGAAATATGTTAAATAACAAATTTTAAATATAATTAATTTTTCCACTTGCAAGCTGATAAAAAATAAGAAATAATGAGCTTCATTGTAAATTCAACACGTTGCTGGAAACAATTCACTGCTTGACTGGAGCAGTGTGGTTTGGAGAAGGTGGAAAGGTTCGGTGAAAAGAAAATGTGATTAAAAAAAAGGGGCTCTATTGAATCTCATATAAATACCAAGCTCTAGTTCAGTTGTAGTTCTAGTTAAGTTCAGTTCTAGTTCAGTTCTTGTTCAGTTCTAGTTCAGTTCTAGTTCAGTTCTAGTTCAGTTCCAGTTCAGTTTTAGTTCAGTTCTAGTTCAGTTCTAGTTCAGTTCTAGTTCAGTTCTAGTTCAGTTCTAGTTCAGTTCTAGTTCATTTCTAGTTCAGTTCTAGTTCAGTTCTAGTTCAGTTCTAGTTCAGTCTAGTTCAGTTCTAGTTCAGTTCTAGTTCAGTTCTAGTTCAGTTCTAGTTCTATCTATCTATCTATCTATCTATCTAATCTATCTATCTATCTATCTATCTATCTATCTATCTATCTATCTATCTATCTATGTATCTATCTTCTATCTATCTATCTATCTATCTATCTATCTATCTATCTATTCTATCTATCTATCTATCTATCTATCTATCTATCTATCTATCTATCTATCTATCTTATCTATTCTATCTATCTATCTATCTATCTATCTATCTATCTATCTATCTATCTATCTTATCTATCTATCTATCTTATCTATCTATCTATCTATCTATCTATCTATCTATCTATCTATCTATCTATCTATCTATCTATCTATCTATCTATCTATCTATCTATCTATCTATCTATCTATCTATCTTATCTATCTATCTATCTATCTATCTATCTATCTATCTATCTATCTATCTATCTATCTATCTATCTATCTATCTATCTATCTATCTATCTATCTATCTATCTATATCTAGCTATCTATCTATCTATCTATCTATCTAGTTCACAGTTCAGTTCTAGTTCTATTTCTAGTTCAAGTTCAGTTCTAGTTCAGTTCTAGTTCAGTTAGTTCAGTTCTAGTTCAGTTTCTAGTTCAGTTCTAGTTTCGTTCTAGTTCAGTTTAAGTTCAGTTCTAGTTCAGTTCTAGTTCAGTTCTAGTTCAGTCTAAGTTCATTCTAGTTCAGTTCTAGTTCAGTTTCTAGTTCAGTTCTAGTTCAGTTTCTAGTTCAGTTCTAGTTCAGTTCAGTTATAGTTCAGTTCTAGTTCAGTTCTAGTTCAGTTCTAGTTCAGTTCTAGTTCAGTTCTAGTTCAGTTCTAGTTCAGTTCTAGTTCAGTTCTAGTTCAGTTTTAGTTGAATTCCTTTAAAACTAGTCGTTTTTGCTAATCGTTTGAAACATTTTTATACAACAGACCACTGTGCATTATTTACCTTAAAAATTTACATTTTCTTTGGAAAACTTAACATTACATTAAGTAAATCATTTTCTTTATTTTTTTAATTTAAGCCTGTTTTTCATACTCTAACATATAGTTTGCATTTCAAAAAGATAAAATCGTCAGTTTAAAATGTGTAAATTACAATAATTATCTTTTGTTTTGTAAACATTTCTTTTCGCTTTTGTTTTGAGTGTTTTTCTTTTTTTTCAGTGCAGGTGAGTTATTAGCAGCTAGCAGTGTTGTATTGCTGCTGGCAGTGTGAAGGCAGTGTGGTGGCGGGCACTACAAAATATTTTCAAAAAAGATAATTTAACAAATTCAAGGTGATTTGATTTTGCAGTTTGTTCGACCAAAAAGAAATTGAAGAAAGCAAAAAATAAACATGTAATAAAGAGATAATTTACAATAATTTCTTTGGTAATTTTTCGCTGAACTCAAATTATGGTTGTTTGTATAACCCTGAAATCTGTTTAATAATAATATGGTGTGATTTTTTTAATTTACACTTTGTTGTGGTTCATTTTAGCAAATAAAGATATAATGGTGAACAGTTAAAAGGAATTTGGTTTGTGTCTCAACCTAATTTGGATTTTCTTATATTTTTTTAAAGAGATTTTTAAATGGTCTATAAATTACATTATTGTATAAAATTTTTCTAATTAGTTTTCTAATACTTTTCCAATTTATTTTTAATACATCAAACAAATATCAAAATCTCTGCAGAAAACTCATCTAATTAACATCAACTATTTTCATATTAAATCTCTGGAAGAAAATATAATTCAAATGACAAACATGAAATGTATATGTAATTTCTAAATATATAAAAATAATAATTCTATATTATTATTATGCATATGGAGGAACATTATTTTTCCACTTTATTTTTAAAATTATAATCACCTGCTAGAATATCAAAAGAAACGAGATTTAACACAGAAATAAAGATGTTCTATTTATGATAAAATTTAAAAAGAAGCTAGACAATGACGCGAATGAAATTATGATGATGATGATGTTGTTGAAAAACTAAAATTAAAATTTTTATAATAATTCTAGTCAAGAACGTGCGAATAATGTATGATAAAATTATAATTCATGGTAGAAGGGAAAAAACTAATAAAAAAGAACATGCAACGACATGTATAAACTAAAAATTGTAAAGAGAGGAAAAAAAATCAGTGATGTGAAACTATAAATTAAAACAAGACCTAATTCACAGGTACTTAGACTATGCACTGAAATACACTCAAGGAGATAAAATAGTAAAAAATTTAGCCCTTTGAAGTAAAGAAGTAATTGAAAGTTCTAGTTCAGTTCTACTTTAGTTTTGTTCTAGTTAAAATCTAGTTCAGTTCTAGTTCAGTTCTAGTTCAGTTCTAGTTCAGTTCTGGTTCAGTTCTAGTTCAGTTCTAGTTCAGTTCTAGTTCTAGTTCTGTTCTAATTCAGTTCTAGTTTAGTTCTAGTTCAGTTCTAGTTCAGTTCTAGTTCAGTTCTAGTTCAGTTCTAGTTCAGTTCTAGTTCAGTTCTAGTTCAGTTCTAGTTCAGTTCTAGTTCAGTTCTAGTTCAGTTCTAGTTCAGTTCTAGTTCAGTTCTAGTTCAGTTCTAGTTCAGTTCTAGTTCAGTTCTAGTTCAGTTCTAGTTCAGTTCTAGTTCAGTTCTAGTTCAGTTCTAGTTCAGTTCTGTTCTAGTTCAGTTTTAGTTCAGTTCAGTTCAGTTCAGTTCTAGTTCAGTTCTAGTTCAGTTCTAGTTCAGTTCTAGTTCAGTTCTAGTTCAGTTCTAGTTCAGTTCTAGTTCAGTTCTAGTTCAGTTCTAGTTCAGTTCTAGTTCAGTTCTAGTTCAGTTCTAGTTCAGTTCTAGTTCAGTTCTAGTTCAGTTCTAGTTCAGTTCTAGTTCAGTTCAAGTTCAGTGCTAGTTCTAGTTCAGTTCTTGTTCAGTTCTAGTTCAGATCTAGTTCAGTTCTATTTTAATTCTAGTTCAGTTCTAGTTCAGTTCTAGTTCAGTTCTAGTTCAGTTCTAGTTCAGTTCTAGTTCAGTTCTAGTTCAGTTCTAGTTCAGTTCAAGTTCAGTGCTAGTTCTAGTTCAGTTCTTGTTCAGTTCTAGTTCAGATCTAGTTCAGTTCTATTTTAATTCTAGTTCAGTTCTAGTTCAGTTCTAGTTCCGTTCTAGTTATAGTTCAGTTATAGTTCAGTTATATTTCAGTTCCATTTCAGCTCTAGTTCAGTTCCAGTGCAGCTCTACTTAAGCTCTAGTTCAGGTCTAGTGCAGCTCTAGTTTATTGCTAACTCAGTTTTAGTTTAGTTATGTGAATATGAAAGAACAGTATTTATTACATCAGATCCACCTTACCAAACACTGTATTCAAACAACGCCTGAAACTATGCCATTTTTCTTATATTTGGACCTTTCTTCGATACCAACTCTCGGAATATTCGAAAATATTTTTGTTTTCCGAAAATTTATTGTTTTGTTGGCTGTATAATTTTGCATTCATATTTTTTACTAATATTTTTGAGTGTATAAATAAAAAATTGCACTATTTAACCTTAAAACAGAAAAATAAGATAAAAAATATAAAAAATATAAAAGAGAAACATAATAATTAATGCGTTTCTCTAAACAAAGTTAGACATATGATTTTATAAAATAAATAAATATACATATTACAAAGTTATTTAAAATGAATTCAAAAAAAAAAAAAAAACTTTCTTCACAACTACTCTTAACTATGAGGCACTATAAAGTATAGTTCCATATTTATATATACAAAAAAACAAAAAAATTGCTATAATCAAAAACTAGAAAAAAAAAACACCAATGAAATCACTCACTGCTCTAAAAACAAGCCCTTTTTCAACACTATTTTTATGGGAGTTATTTAAAAGAAAAACTGCAGTTGTAAAGCTAAAATTATATGCTGTTTATATTTTTGAAAACCTGTAACATGAAACCTACTATATAATGTTGTTTAATTAAATTATATATCACAGAAAATTAAAAATAAAAATAAAAAAACATGAATATGTATAATTTGCAGCGTAAAAAAATTACAAATCAATATATTTAAAATATTTTTAGAGATGAACTGACTGACTACCGTCTTGTTTTCCTATTAAGGTCTATAAATATTGGTGTTAAAGACACACCTTTTATTGAAACTTTAAGAAAATATTTAAAAAGTTGTAGTATACTATTAATAAAGATATAAAATAGCTCGATATTTTTGTGATTCCTCTTTTACTATTCAATTCAGATAAGTTATGATGAATTAAGAAATTATATTTGTATATATTTCCATCTTTTGTAATTGCTTTTACTGTTAGAGATCTTTAAAGAAATAATTTTAACATTTTGTCATTTTTCATTACAGCCTTAAAGTATGCAAACTTTTTTGTATATTTGCAATTTCAGTTGATACAAGTTCTGGGAATGTTCGCGAAAATGGCTGTTTTTTCAAATTTTGTTATTTTTTTTTAATAAATGTTTGTAATAAATTTAAAGGGCATAATTTTAAAATTATTTTTCTTAGAGAAAATATATCTAGAAATGATGGGAAAAAACTGCCAAAATGTTCGACATTGATTAGACCCCACATATTATAATTTATTCAAACAATTTCCTTTTTTAAGTTGCTTTTTGGTGAAATAATTTATGATCTTCAATTTCATGATCGACATATTGATCTACAATGTAACTATCTCTAGATGAGCTCTGACCTCTAGACTTCAAACTCTGATATACAAAATTTACAATTTTGAAAATTATTAGCTTGTGTTGTAAAAAACTCAAACTATTAGTAAAATTTATAAATTGAAGATTTTTATTTAAAAATTTTCTTAAATTTATTAGTAAAACGTACTAGATTTGAAGGGTGTTTTGTAAACAATTTTTGGGATTGATGGCTATGTTATGTGTGTTTCCTCAATAGCAGTTCATAAAAAACTTAATTGTTTTAATGTTTTTAGAACAAACAAAAAATATTTCTTTTAATTTTTTTTTATGATTATTACACGTCATAAACACAGAAACGCCTAGAAGACTTTGAATTGTTCGATTTTTTTTCCATGTTTTATGTTTTAATCACATTCCAGACCATGTTTGATTGATTGTTTGGTTAAATAGAAAATAATAAAACTATCTGGAATTTCGAAAACAATTTTGAAGTGAAGGAAAATTCTTTTTATAAAAATAGTTTTTAAAATTTATAAAAAAAATAAAATTTTTTTTATACGAAAAAAAAAATCAATTTTTTTAAGTCGACATTTTGACCTTAAAGTTAAAAATAATTTAAAACACTTTATTTTCAAAATATGTTATTTTTAAAAAAATTAAAAAATTTAAGCCTTTGACTTTTGACCTTAAATGTTAAAATTGTATAAATATAGGTTAAAATATTAAAAAATAAAAATTTATTGTTTACGTTAAAGTACAAAGCCGTAGAAGACATTTTATTATAATAATAAATATTGACCTTTGACCTTAAGTTTCAAAAATCATACAAATTTTTAATTTCTACAAGGAATTTCTTCTAAATTTAAATTTCTACAATAAAAATAATGATAACAAATCTTTTGTTTAACTATATATTCGTTTTGAACATATATTGGACGGCAACTTTTGCCTCCCACTGTATAAACACTTATATGTATATTGTTTATTTACGCCAGCCACTTAATTTTCAATATAAACAATATTTTTAATTATTATAGACAAATTGATTCCTCTAACTGGTAAATAACACACTAATTAACAAACTGGATTGAAACATTTTTTTTTAATAACCCCCACCAGACCAACAGCCTCACAAAATAAAATAAAAATTTGCCAAGATGAAAAAAAAATGTCATAAAAAATTAATAAATTTTAACAATGATTTACTTACTCATAACCAGATAACTTAAAATAATTAACAAATAAATTACAATTAAGCCAAAGAAAATAATAAAGACATATACACCCAAAAAAACATAAAATTATTAATTTTAATTAATAAAGTGTTAAACAAGTTACTTAAAATTTTGATTTGAAAAAAGTTATTAAAAATGTTAACGGTTTAAAAAAATCATTTAAAAAATAAAAGTCAATAACACTATATTAACTTTAAATGCTCAAAAAAAAATTATATTTTTTATTAAATTTTAACAAATGTTCAAGTTCGTTTTATTTCTAAAACTATTTAAAAGATTTTTTGTTATTTTTACTTCAAAAAAATACTTTTGAAATTACAATAATAATACTGGCCAAGACATTTCTTAAGATAAAATCTTTGTAATTTAAATTGTTTGTTAAGTTGAAAAACAAAACAAGTTGGCGAAATCTAAAACCTTTAATAAAAAGAAGCGGCACAATTTTGTAAAATTTAACAAAAATGTGATTCATCTGTGTTAAAAACAAAAATCGTTTATAATAAAGATGATACTTGCAGATAGATTTATATATTTTATATATTTGAAAGGGTAATAAAAAACCATCATCATTTATGTTTAAATAATATTGTATACACAAAAAATACAATGTTTATTGCAAATAATGGGTAGGAGAAAAAGCTATTTCTTGAGAAAGATACAAATAAAAAAGTTACAACTACACTAGAACTGAACTAAACTAGAACTAGAACTGAACTAGATTTGAAATAGAACTGAACTAGAACTGAACTAGAACTGAACTAGAACTGAACTAGAACTGAACTAGAGCTGAACTAGAACTGAACTAGAACTGAACTAGAATTGAACTAGAATTGAACTAGAATTGAACTAGAACTGAACTGAACTAGAACTGAACTAAAAATGAACTAGAACAGAACTCGAACTGAACAAGAACTGAACTAGAACTGAACTAGAACTGAACTAGAACTGAACTAGAACTGAACTAGAACTGAACTAGAACTGAACTAGAACTGAAACTAGAACTGAACTAGAACTGAACTAACTAGAACTGAACTAGAACTGAACTAGAACTGAACTAGAACTGAACTGAACTAGAACTGAACTAGAACTAGAACTGAACTAGAACTGAACTAGAACTGAACTAGAACTGAACTAGAACTGAACTAGAACTGAACTAGAACTGAACTAGAACTGAACTAGAACTGAAACTAAAACTGAACTAGAACTGAACTAGAACTGAACAGAACTGAACTAGAACTGAACTATACTGAACTAGAACTGAACTAGAACTGAACTAGAACTGAACTAGAACTGAACTAGAACTGAACTAGAACTGAACTAGAACTGAACTAGAACTGAACTAGAACTGAACTAGAACTGAACTAGAACTGAACTAGAACTGAACTAGAACTGAACTAGAACTGAACTAGAACTGAACTAGAACTGAACTAGAACTGAACTAGAACTGAACTAGAACTGAACTAGAACTGAACTAGAACTGAACTAGAACTGAACTAGAACTGAACTAGAACTGAACTAGAACTGAACTAGAACTGAACTAGAAACTGAACTAGAACTGAACTAGAACTGAACTAAAGAACTGAACTAGAACTGAACTAGAACTGAACTAGAACTGAACTAGAACTGAACTAGAACTGAACTAGAACTGAACTAGAACTGAACTAGAACTGAACTAGAACTGAACTAGAACTGAACTAGAACTGAACTAGAACTGAACTAGAACTGAACTAGAACTGAACTAGAACTGAACTAGAACTGAACTAGAACTGAACTAGAACTGAACTAGAACTGAACTAGAACTGAACTAGAACTGAACTAGAACTGAACTAGAACTGAACTAGAACTGAACTAGAACTGAACTAAGAACTGAACTAGAACTGAACTAGAACTGAACTAGAACTGAACTAGAACCTAGAACTGAACTAGAACTAGAACTGAACTAGAACTGAACTAGAACTGAACTAGAACTGAACTAGAACTGAACTAGAACTGAACAAGAAACTGAACTAGAACTGAACTAGAACTGAACTAGAACTGAAGTAGAACTGAACTAGAACTGAACTAGAACTGAACTAGAACTGAACTAGAACTGAACTAGAACTGAACTAGAACTGAACTAGAACTGAACTAGAACTGAACTAGAAGAACTAGAACTGGAACTAGAACTGAACTAGAACTGAACTAGAAACTGAACTAGAACTGAACTAGAACTGAACTAGAACTGAACTAGAACTGAAACTAGAACTGAACTAGAACTGAACTAGGACTGAACTAGAACTGAACTAGAACTGAACTAGAACTGAACTAGAACTGAACTAGAACTGAAACTAGAACTGAACTAGAACTGAACTAGAACTGAACTAGAACTGAACTAAAACTAAAACTAGAACTGAACTAGAACTGAACTAGAACTGAACTAGAACTGAACTAGAACTGAACTAGAACTGAACAAGAACTGAACTAGAACTGAACTAGAACTGAACTAGAACTGAAGTAGAACTGAGCTAGAACTAAACTCGAACTAAACATAAACTGACCAAGAATTAAGATATATAGTACTAAAACTAAACCTATCGGCCGGTTACTCAATAAATCTAAAAAGTTGTTTTTTTAAATTCAAATACTATTAATCATTGTGTTTAAGAAATTATTTTTTATCTTAATTAAGCTTAATGTATAATATTTTTAAATGTATAAATAATAAAAAAAATAAATGTTTTTAATGATTTTGTAGACGTTATGTTGCTTTTTTTCATCTTAAATATTCAAACATTGATATGTTTGAAGTCTACCGATATATTGTGAATAAACATTTTTGTGTTTTTTATAGTTTGTTTTTGGTTGTCTTATAATGAAGTTTATGATAATTTTTGGACCAATCAACAACCCAAAAAAATGTATACAAACATGCAGCAGCATTACCGTGCAAGCACGAGTACAAGCTGGCAAGCCGGCGCATGCAAACAGGCCACCACACATTGAGGTAAAAATTAGTGATTATATACACAAGTGTGTAGTTGTTTTTTTTTTTTTTAACTAAAACTTAAAGTTTAAACATTTTTTATATAATCCTATGATATGAAGAAAAAAAAGTGAAACATAATTTTAAAGTTTAATTAAAGCATGTTTAAGTCAAGTTTTTTTTTGTGGATTTTTTTTTCTTAATTTCTTTTGGTGCGTGAGTTGTTGCAGTTAAATTTTTGAGTTTTTTTTTTTATAAATTTCTGGCTTTAAGTTACACAAATATAAAGTGACAAACAAATTAACTGCCCATAAGCTTTGAAAAATAAGCGTAAAAAATTAACAGAAAAAAAGTGATATGAAAATGATAAACCGCTGTTTTTATAAATTTTGAAAATTTAGTTTTTAGTAAAAATATTTGAGTGGGTGTGTGTATATTTAAAAAAAAAATTTCATGGTATTTAGGCTACTATTATGCGTGTGTTAAATTTTGTTATACATTTCATAAACTTCGTTTGACATTTTCTAATAATTTATGATATTTTCCTGTTGTTAATGCTTTACATAATTTGTTACAAAGTTTTTAAATATAATTAATTATTATTACAAACTGTATTAAGAGAGCTTATGAGAGTAGTTGGAGAAAATTACATATTTCAATTAGTTAATAGCATTAAACATTTACAAAATAAATAAAATAAAGCATATTTTAAAGGACACAGAGAAATACTTGAAATGAAGCATACTTTTAGGAGAAACTTTTGCAACTCTCTTAAAAATTTCAATAATGCCCTATATTTAACATACTTTTTGGGTTACATTCATGTACCTACAACATTCTCAAACTCATTTTGCAAATTTAAAGAATTTCTAGAAATTCTGGAAAAACTAAAAATAGCAACAAAATTAGTTTTTGTAGTTGTTAAATGAAGTCGTGCATTTGTTAGGAATACAAACTTGCAATACAAAACGAAAAAAACTATTAAACTAATTTCGTTAGTCATAGTATGCTTTTTAAAAGCATACTTTAAGGTTTCTCTAACATCATTTGTTTTATTTGTAAGGACAGTTTATGAAGTTTTTCTTAACAGTTTTTTTTGGCATTTTATTCAAACTTAACTAACCATGATGAAAATGAAAGTAGGAGAAAACTAAAATAAGATAAAAATATGTATGTATAGTACTGTAACTATTTTTAGAAAAATAAATAAAAACATTATTCAAATTTCACTTTATTTTATTACACAGACTTTAAAGAATTTCAAAACTATGATAAAATGTAAAAACTAAAATATTTAACATACTTTAAGGCACTTAACAATTATTAATATTGTAATTCAAAGTATATCTTTGTTTAAGGTAATAATAGCAATTTGTTTAGCACACTCTAGGGAAGAAACTAAATATGAAAAATCATATTTCAAAGAAATTGTTTTTCTCAGTAGATATTTAACAAAAAGAATGTAGATTTATTACAAAATGTGAATAGTTTCTTTGAAATAAAAAAAGTTTAAGTTTTATTCGAAGAAAACAAAATAGAAAAAATAGACCAGATTTTACTTTGGAGATTTACGCAATTAACTTAAAAGCTTAAGAGTTTCCCGAAAATATGAATAAAAAGATAATTAAGAAAATTTACAACTTGAATTCGTCAAGAACTGAACAAGAACTGAACTAGAACTGAATTAGAACTGAACTAGAACTAAACTAGAACTTAACTAAAACTGAACAAGGACTGAGCTAGAACTGAACTAGAACTGAACTAGAACTGAACTAGAACTGAACTAGAACTAAACTAGAACTAAACTAGAACTGAACTACAACTGATTTAGAACTGATTTAGAACTGAACTAGAACTGAACTAAACTGAACTAGAACTGAACTAGAACTGAACTAGAACTGAACTAGAACTGAACTAGACTGAACTGAACTAGAACTGACTAGAACTGAACTAGAACTGAACTAGAACTGAACTAGAACTGAACTAGAACTGAACTAGAACTGAACTAGAACGGAACTAGAACTGAACTAGAACTGAACTGAATTAGAACTGAACTGAATTAGAACTGAACTGAATTAGAACTAAACTGGAACTGAACTAGAACTGAACTAGAACCGAACTAGAACTGAACTAGAACTGAACTAGAACTGAACTGGAACTGAACTAGAACTGAACTAGAACTCAACTAGAACTGAACTGAATTAGAACTGAACTAGAACTGAACTAGAACTGAACTAGAACTGAATTAGAACTGAACTAGAACTGAACTAGAACCGAACTAGAACTGAACTAGAACTGAACTAGAACTGAACTAGAACTGAACTAGAACTGAACTAGAACTGAACTAGAATTGAACTAGAACTGAACTAGAACTGAACTGAATTAGAACTGAACTAGAACTGAACTAGAACTGAACTAGAACTGAACTAGAACTGTACTAGAACTGAACTGCACTAGAACTGAACTGCACTAGAACTGAACTAGAACTGAACTATTAATGAACTAGAACTGCACTAGAACTGAACTAGAACTGAACTAGAACTGAACTAGAACTGAACTAGAACTGAACTAGAACTGAACTAGAACTGAACTAGAACTGAACTAGAACTGAACTAGAACTGAACTAGAACTGAACTAGAACTGAACTAGAACTGAACTAGAACTGAACTAGAACTGAACTAGAACTGAACTAGAACTGAACTAGAACTGAACTAGAACTGAACTAGAACTGAACTAGAACTGAACTAGAACTGAACTAGAACTGAACTAGAACTGAACTAGAACTGAACTAGAACTGAACTAGAACTGAACTAGAACTGAACTAGAACTGAACTAGAACTGAACTAGAACTGAACTAGAACTGAACTAGAACTGCACTAGAACTCAACTAGAACTGAACTAGAACTGAACTAGTACTCAACTAGAACTGAACTGGAACCGAACTCGAACTGAACAAGAACTGGAACTGAGCTAGAACTGAACTAAAAATGAACATAAACTGGAAGTCAATGCAACATTTTGTTGTAAAAATTTATTTGTGTTAAAACTTTTACATTTTATTACTTATTTCATAAGGACTTTTGCTACTCATCACTTAACCTTCTTATAATTAAAATATATAGTGTAAGAATACTTGAAAAAAGGTCCTTAAAACCTCAACCCAATTCATAAAACAATCACTTAAAATTGTCAAGTTTGTCATAATTTTTTGTTCCCCATTTTCATTATGGCCCCCTTTTAAAAACTCCAGCAATATTAAATAATCTTTTTTAAATTATCAAAATAATTAATGAACGTTATTGTAAAAAACTGAATTGTCAAGTATTGTCATGGAAAAAAAAATTTTTCATTTCATCGTCGGCTTTAACGTTCATTGACATTGAAAATTGTGTCGACTTGTAATACTATACATGACCAAGTAAAAGTCAATTTATTATTGGGAATACTTTTGCCAAAAAGTCGAAAAAACAAACAAATTAATGATAGTATGTTGCTTTATTTTTAGCCTGGTTAAGTGTTGTCTTACTACAATTTCTCAAGAGAGTTTTTATTTTTTGTTGCTTTATCTACAACTAAAATCAACATGAAGTAAAACAGCTTGTAAAAAAATTTGTAAAATTATTAATAAAAATATAAAAATTAGGGTCAAGTAAGTAAAGAGGAAAGCAAAATTACCCCACACACGATGTTTTGGTTAATATTTATTAGTGGCAGTTGTAAGGTGGCCTTTGAGTAATTATTTCATAAAATATGGAATTTTTTCTATAACAAATTTGAAGTTTTTTTGTTGGTAGAATAACGGTTAACGTGTTTTTTTGTTTTAGAATTTTATTGAACTTTATTTTCTAAGGCTTTTATACTCTATTAGACGGTCATTAATCATATGACTAATGAGAGATAATGGCAAAAAGTTAATAGAATTATTAAGTTTTTTTGAAATTTTTTTCAAAAAAGTTCACACATTAAACTGCTTACCACCCTGCAGCTTAAATGCTGCAAAACAAAAGGTAAGTAGTAAAACCCTTACAAGTGGTTTGTTAAGTAACTAGTGTTTATATTTTGAAGTTTCAGGAACTGGTTTCACTTAAGCGAATTTGTAGCTTAAATTTATCTTATTTGCAGAGCTGCAGGGCAGATTAATAATAATCGTGTGGATTAGTTTTTGTGTGACATAAAACTGTATATTTTTTGCAATTTTTTTCAGCTTCTTATCTAACTAATGATTTCAATTAGTTTCTTGATTTTTTATATTTATAATGACTATTAAAAAAATACATATGCTGGGCAAAAATTGGTCAAAGTATTGCCCAAAGGCATTAGTATGACATTAGCCAACAAAAATTAAGATTAATTGTTAAATAAAAACAATTAAACAGCAAAACTTTGACTTAACAAAACGTAAGACAAAAAAAATATATATCTAATACTGTCAACATAAATATATTTTGAAAGCTGTTTTTTATTCATAAAAAACACATTTCAAATGTTGAGTTTTATCATTTAATTTAGCTACCAGTTTTTAAACATTTTAATTTTTTATTATAAAAATATAATTTTTAAATATTTGTTATCTTCTTTGTGATAAACTGCAGAGAAAAGAAAAACGTCTAAAAAATTAATAAAAACCATAAATTTATAAACAGTCTTAAAAAGTTTTCGGTTAAGCAGAAAAAAAAACTTGTTTCTTAAACAAGAAAAATTAATTAGATTCTGTTTCGGCAAATTGTGCAGCAGGCAGCCATATGATGTTGACAATTTTACGGGTTGTATTTTTTTCCCCAACAAAAAAAAAAACTCAACATTCTTTTATTATGTCTAAAATTGTTATTTAAAAAGTTTTCCAGAACAAAAATGTGTTCCTTAAAATATGCTTTATTTCTCAACGCCTTAAAATATGCCATGGTTGAGTATACATTTAAGAGAAAGCGGGAGAGAGAAAAAGTATTAAGTAGGATGTTTATACATACATATACTATTGTTGAAAATAGTATTACGAATAATTTACCATCATATTTATTAATTTAAGGAAATTGTGCACATACCTGAAAGAAAAAGAGGAAAAAAATGTTAATAATTTTCTTTTAAATTCAAAAATAATTTTAAAAAATGTATATTAAATATTAAAATATATGTCAAGTAGATTTTATATATGTCAAGTAGATTCTGAGAATTTGACAGAACATATCAGGAACCTCCTTTAACTCAAATACTTTTCTTATTAATCTAACAGTTCAGTTCTATTCTTGTTGAGTTCTAGTTCAGTTCTAGTATAGTGCTAGTTCAGTTCTAGTTCAGTTCGGTCAGTTAGTTCAGTTCTAGTTCAGTTCTAGTTCAGTTCTAGTTCAGTTCTAGTTCAGTTCTAAGTTCAGTTCAGCATGTTAAGTTGATGTTCAGTCTCATGTTCAGTTCTTGTTCAGTTCTTCTAGTTCAGTTCTAGTTCAGTTCTAGTTCAGTTTCTAGTTCAGTTCTAGTTCAGTTCTAGTTCAGTTCTAGTTCAGTTCTAGTTCAGTTCTAGTCAGTTCTAGTTCAGTTCTAGTTCAGTTCTAGTTCAGTTCTAGTTCAGTTCTAGTTCAGTTCTAGTTCAGTTCTAGTCAGTTCTAGTTCAGTTCTAGTTCAGTTCTAGTTCAGTTCTAGTTCAGTTCTAGTTCAGTTCTAGTTCAGTTTCTAGTTCAGTTCTAGTTCAGTTCTAGTTCAGTTCTAGTTCAGTTCTAGTTCAGTTCTAGTTCAGTTCTAGTTCAGTTCTAGTTCAGTTCTAGTTCAGTTCTAGTTCAGTTCTAGTTCAGTTCTAGTTCAGTTCTAGTTCAGTTCTAGTTCAGTTCTAGTTCAGTTCTAGTTCAGTTCTAGTTCAGTTCTAGTTCAGTTCTAGTTTAGTTCTAGTTCAGTTTCTAGTTCAGTTTTAGTTCAGTTTAGTTCAGTTCTAGTTCAGTTCTAGTTCAGTTCTAGTTCTAGTTCAGTTCTAGTTCACTTCTAGTTCAGTTCTAGTTCAGTTCTTGTTCAGTTCTATATCAGTTCTAGTTCAGTTCTAGTTCAGCTCTAGTTCAGTTCTAGTTCAGTTCTACTTCAGTTCTAGTTCAGTTCTAGTTCTAGTTCAGTTCTAGTTCAGTTCTAGTTCAGTTCTAGTTCAGTTCTAGTTCAGTTCTAGTTCAGTTCTAGTTCAGTTCTAGTTCAGTTCTAGTTGAGTTCTAGTTCAGTTCTAGTTCAGTTCTAGTTCAGTTCTAGTTCAGTTCTAGTTCAGTTCTAGTTCAGTTCTAGTTCAGTTCTAGTTCAGTTCTAGTTCAGTTTCTAGTTCAGTTCTAGTTTAAGTTCTAGTTCAGTTCTAGTTCAGTTCTAGTTCAGTTCTAGTTCAGTTCTAGTTCAGTTCCAGTTCAGTTCTAGCTCAGTTCTAGTTCAGTTCTAGTTCAGTTCTAGTTCAGTTCTAGTTCAGTTCTAGTTCAGTTCTGGTTCAGTTCTAGTTCAGTTCTAGTTCAGTTCTTGTTCAGTTCTTGTTCAGTTCTAGTTCAGTTCTAGTTCAGTTCTATATCAGTTCTAGTTCAGTTCTAGTTCAGTTCTAGTTCAGCTCTAGTTCAGTTCTAGTTCAGTTCTACTTCAGTTCTAGTTCAGTTCTAGTTCTAGTTCAGTTCTAGTTCAGTTCTAGTTCAGTTCTAGTTCAGTTCTAGTTCAGTTCTAGTTGAGTTCTAGTTCAGTTCTAGTTCAGTTCTAGTTCAGTTCTAGTTCAGTTCTAGTTCAGTTCTAGTTCAGTTCTAGTTCAGTTCTAGTTCAGTTTTAGTTCAGTTCTAGTTCAGTTCTAGTTCAGTTCTAGTTTCTAGTTCAGTTCTAGTTCACTTCTAGTTCAGTTCTAGTTCAGTTCTTGTTCAGTTCTATATCAGTTCTAGTTCAGTTCTAGTTCAGTTCTAGTTCAGCTCTAGTTCAGTTCTAGTTCAGTTCTACTTCAGTTCTAGTCAGTTCTAGGTTCTAGTTCAGTTCTAGTTTCAGTTCTAGTTCAGTTCTAGTTCTAGTCAGTTCTAGTTCAGGTTCTAGTTGAGTTCTAGTTCAGTTCTAGTTCAGTTCTAGTTCAGTTTCTAGTTCAGTTCTAGTTCAGTTCTAGGTTCAGTTCTAGTTCAGTTCTAGTTCAGTTCTAGTTCAGTTCTAGTTAAGTTCTAGTTCAGTTCTAGTTTCAGTTCTAGTTCAGTTCTAGTTCAGTTCTAGTTCAGTTCCAGTTCAGTTCTAGCTCAGTTCTAGTTCAGTTCTAGTTCAGTTCTAGTTCAGTTCTAGTTCAGTTCCAGTTCAGTTCTAGCTCAGTTTCTAGTTCAGTTCTAGTTCAGTTCTAGTTCTAGTTCAGTTCTAGTTCAGTTCTAGTTCAGTTCTAGTTCAGTTCTAGTTCAGTTCTAGTTGAGTTCTAGTTCAGTAGTTCGTAGTTCAGGTTCTAGTTCAGTTCTAGTTCGTTCAGTCTAGTTCAGTTCTAGTTCAGTTCTAGTTCAGTTCTAGTTCAGTTCTAGTTCAGTTCTAGTTCAGTTCTAGTTAAGTTCTAGTTCAGTTCTAGTTCAGTTCTAGTTCAGTTCTAGTTCAGTTCTAGTTCAGTTCCAGTTCAGTTCTAGTTCAGTTCTAGTTCAGTTCTAGTTCAGTTCTGGTTCAGTTCTAGTTCAGTTCTAGTTCAGTTCTTGTTCAGTTCTTGTTCAGTTCTAGTTCAGTTCTAGTTCAGTTCTAGTTCAGTTCTAGTTCAGTTCTAGTTCAGTTCTAGTTCAGTTCTAGTTCAGTTCTAGTTTAGTTCTAGTTCAGTTCTAGTTCAGTTCTAGTTCAGTTCTAGTTCAATTCTAGTTCAGTTCTAGTTCAGTTCTAGTTCAGTTCTAGTTCTAGTTCAGTTCTAGTTCAGTTCTAGTTCAGTTCTAGTTCAGTTCTAGTTCAGTTCTAGTTCAGTTCTAGTTCAGTTCTAGTTCAGTTCTAGTTCAGTTCTAGTTCAGTTCCAGTTCAGTTCTAGTTCAGTTCTAGTTCAGTTCTAGTTCAGTTCTAGTTCAGTTCTAGTTCAGTTCTAGTTTCTAGTTCTAGTTCAGTTCTAGTTCAGTTCTAGTTCAGTTCTAGTTCAGTTCTAGTTCAGTTCTAGTTCAGTTCTAGTTCAGTTCCAGTTCAGTTCTAGTTCAGTTCTAGTTCAGTTCTAGTTCTAGTTCAGTTCTAGTTCAGTTCTAGTTCTAGTTCAGTTCTAGTTCAGTTCTAGTTCAGTTCTAGTTCAGTTCTAGTTCAGTTCTAGTTCAGTTCTAGTTCTAGTTCAGTTCTAGTTCAGTTCTAGTTCAGTTCTAGTTCAGTTCTAGTTCAGTTCTAGTTCAATTCTAGTTCAGTTCTATTTCAGTTCTGCTTCAGTTGTAGTTCATTTCTGGTTTAGTTTTAGTTCAGATCTAGTTCAGATCTTTTTAAGTTCTATTTCAGTTCTAATTCAGTTCTAGTTCAGCTTTAGTTCAGTTCTAGTTCAGTTATAGTTGAGTTCTATTTCAGAAAACAACATTCATTTCTAAGTAGTGGAACATGTTTGGTTATATTTTATTTGTTTTTGATATCTGATATATTTAAACATTTCTTAAAATATTTGTATGGCAAATGAATTCAATAAATATCCATATTTGAAAAATCATCATCAATATTTTCAAATACTAGAGCAGAAGTGCTCTGAAGTGCTCTACACTAATTAACAATAATTGTAATTTGCATAAATTTATTGAAAACAAACAATAGAAAACTTCAAATAAATAAACAAATATACATTTGCATTTTTGAAAAAAATATAGATAAAATGATGAAATAATAATGATGTTGTAAAAAGTTGCACAACTTCTGTAAGTACAGAAAACCTACATTAATAAATTTTTAAAATAAACACAGATTCCAAAACACATTTCGAATACAGGCCAAATATATTTGGGTGTTAGAAATCACATTGATTAACAAGGCGCGAGAAAAAGAAAGAAAAAAACTCACATTTCATGCACTTTTTTTTTGTACCCAGTGGCACAATTTTTAATCTAAACATATATTTTTCTTATCATTTAGATGGAACATGGCAAAAAGTATCACCTGAGTATGTAAGATACTCTATCTCTATTGTTAATGAAAAAAAAAGTAAAAAAGCAAACAGTTTTCAAGTTTTCACTTTCGAAATACTTGTAACCTCGAAGTATAATTTTTTGTATTTGTTGGGTGTTGTAAGTAGTCGTATCATCTATCTCTGGTTGTGTACTTTTCATATTATTATTACATGTAGATTATTATTTACATTTTACACATATTAATCTTTATTGTTTGTGTTAATTGTATTTTGGTTACAAGTGTAACGTACCACAGTGGTAATATGAAACCAACAAGTTGTCAGGGTAACTTTGACTACTGTGTGTAACAGTTTTTCCAAACTAATTTCAACTCTTTTTGGATTTCATCAGTTTCAATTTCATTTGTTGTAATAGGTGTATATTTTCTTATTTAACCAAGTTATTTACCTTTCGTTAAATAATTATTATATTTGCCTGTAGTGCAATCATTTCTTACAAGATCTTTCTTTTTAGCTTTTTTTCACTTTTCGAATGTTAAAGATGTTACTGCTTTTTATTTTAAAACGTAAAACGCTTATGATTTTTTTCTTTAAGTCATAATAAATTTCTTATTTTATTTAGCTAGGTTTTTTAATCACTTATTTGTTGATTTTTCATATTAAACATGTCATTTTTAATTAGATATTTTAAAAGTGAACAAAAGTGTTAATTTCACCATATAAGACTTGTAGTCAGACTCAAAGATGATTCAAAAAATGTTTAAGTAAATAAATACGTGAACACAAGTATAAACAATGTTGTAGTTAAGCCGACGAAATGATTGACATACGCAGTATTCAAAATAGACAGCGTGGAGTATAAGCGGGCAGGACAGTTTGGCAGACAATTAAAATTTAGGTATGTAAAATGACCGTTAATGAAATCTTAAAAACTAAAACTGAACTAGAACTGAATTCGAAATGAACAGAACTGAAATAGTAACTAAAACTGAACAAGAACTGAACTAGAACTGAACTAGAACTGAACTAGAACTGATCTAGAACTGAACTAGAACTGAACTAGAACTGAACTAGAACTGAACTAGAACTGAACTAGAACTGAACTAGATCTAAACTAGATCTGAACTAGAACTAAACTAGAACTGAACTAGAACTGAACTAGAACTGAACTAGAACTGAACTAGAACTGACTAGAACTGAACTAGAACTGAACTAGAACTGAACTAGAACTGAACTGGAACTGAACTAGAACTGAACTAGAACTGAACTAGAACTGACTAGAACTTTACTAGAACTGAACTAGAACTGAACTAGAACTGAACTAGAACTGAACTAGAACTGAACTAGAACTGAACTAGAACTGAACTAGAACTGAACTAGAACTGAACTAGAACTAAACTAGAACTGAACTAGAACTGAACTAGAAATGAAATAGAACTGAACTAGAAAGTAAACTAGAATTGAACCAGAACTGAACTAGAACTAAACTAGAACTAAACTAGAACTGAGCTAGAACTGAACTAGAACTGAACTAGAACTGAACTAGAACTGAACTAGAACTGAACTAGAACTGAACTAGAACTGAACTAGAACTGAACTAGAACTGAACTAGAACTGAACTAGAAAACTAGAACTGAACTAGAACTGAACTAGAACTGAACTAGAACTGAACTAGAACTGAACTAGAACTGAACTAGAACTGAACTAGAACTGAACTAAACTGAACTAGAACTGAACTAGAACTGAACTAGAACTGAACTAGAACTGAACTAGAACTGAACTAGAACTGAACTAGAACTGAACTAGAACTGAACTAGAACTGAACTAGAACTGAACTAGAACTGAACTAGAACTGAACTAGAACTGAACTAGAACTGAACTAGAACTGAACTAGAACTGAACTAGAACTGAACTAGAACTGAACTAGAACTGAACTAGAACTGAACTAGAACTGAACTAGAACTGAACTAGAACTGAACTAGAACTGAACTAGAACTGAACTAGAACTGAACTAGAACTGAACTAGAACTGAACTAGAACTGAACTAGAACTGAACTAGAACTGAACTAGACTGAACTAGAACTGAACTAGACTGAACTAGAACTGAACTAGAACTGAACTAGAACTGAACTGAACTGAACTAGAATCTGAACTAGAACTGAACTAGAAACTGAACTAGAACTGAACTAGAACTGAACTAGAACTGAACTAGAACTGAACTAGAACTGAACTAGAACTGAACTAGAACTGAACTAAACTGAACTAGAACTGAACTAGACTGAACTAGAACTGAACTAGAACTGAACTAGAACTGAACTAGAACTGAACTAGAACTGAAACTAGAACTGAACTAGAAACTGAACTAGAACTGAACTAGAACTGAACTAGAACTGAACTAGAACTGAACTAGAACTGAACTAGAACTGAACTAGAACTGAACTAGAACTGAACTAGAACTGAACTAGAACTGAACTAGAACTGAACTAGAACTGAACTAGAACTGAACTAGAACTGAACTAGAACTGAACTGAACTAGACTGAACTAGACACTGAACGGAAGAACTGAACTAGAAACTAGAAGACTAGAACTGAACTAGAACTGAACTAGATGAACTAGAATGAACTAGAACTGAACTAGAACTGAACTAGAACTGAACTAGAACTGAACTAGAAACTGAACTAGAACTGAACTAGAACTGAACTAGAACTGACCTAGAACTGAACTAGAACTGAACTAGAACTGAACTAGAACTGAACTGAACTGAACTAGAACTGAACTAGAACTGAACTAGAACTGAACTAGAACTGAAACTAGAACTGAACTAGAACTGAACTAGAACTGAACTAGAACTGAACTAGAACTGAACTAGAACTGAACTAGAACTGAACTAGAACTGAACTAGAACTGAACTAGAACTGACCTAGAACTGAACTAGAACTGAACTAGAACTGAACTAGAACGAACTAGAACTGAACTAGAACCTGAACTAGAACTGAACTAGAACTGAACTAGAACTGAACTAGAAACTGAACTAGAACTGAACTAGAACTGAACTAGAACTGAACTAGAACTGAACTAGAACTGAACTAGAACTGAACTGAACTGAACTGAACTAGAACTGAACTAGAACTGAACTAGAACTGAACTAGAACTGAACTAGAACTGAACTAGAACTGAACTAGAACTGAACTAGAACTGAACTAGAACTGAACTAGAACTGAACTAGAACTGAACTAGAACTGAACTAGAACTGAACTAGAAACTGAACTAGAACTGAACTAGAACTGAACTAGAACTGAACTAGAACTGAACTAGAACTGAACTAGAACTGAACTAGACTGAACTAGAACTGAACTAGAACTGAACTAGAACTGAACTAGAACTGAACTAGAACTGAACTAGAACTGAACTAGAACTGAACTGAACTGAACGAGAACTGAACTAGAACTGAACTGCACGCAAGGGTTTTTACTTAATATAAAACAATGTTGCCTACTTTTAGGCTTCATTTGTTTTATTTTCAATATTCTAACATTAAAATTGTTTTTTATACACTTAGACAAATTAAATTACTTAACTTAATACTCATATAAAAAACAATCTCTAAAAATATTAATAACGTACATCTATTTTATTAAGACAAGTAAGTAACTGCTGTCATTTTGCTTATTTAATGCAGCAAATAAAATTTAACGCAAATTGTTATTTAAATGGTCGGTCATCTAATATTCCAAACACGTTGTAAATGCGCACAACATTAAAAAGTTGAGCTGCAAAAAAAATAAACTTAAAAAGATCTAATAAAACCGCAACTACTTAAAAACAGCGCCAACAAAAATAACTTTAAAAATAAAACATTTGAAAAGAAATTAATGAATGAATTAGCTAAAGTAACGAGAGAAAATAAAAAAAAACTTCTTTGAAACAATTACCCCAACAATTTTATTATTTAAATAAAAAGTAAATAAAATTCATTATAATTAAATGTTTATTACGTTTTTTTAACTAATTTGTAAGATTCTTATCTTTAATTTGTGTAGCTCGATGGTAAGACTCAAACTCTTTGATGGTTTAAGAAGAGCAGCAATTTGAAAGCTAATTTTGTGGGAGTTTAAACATTAACAACTAAATCAAGTAATAAATAATTGTTAGCGGAATTTTTAATTTATTTACTGATAACTCTGGTTAGGAGATATTTTACTTTTTTGTGTTGGATTTGTTTATTTCTTTAACAAAGACAAGTAAATTTGCTCAAATTTAAATGCAAGAAACATACATTAAATCGATTAGAAAAAACGGTAAAAAATTGTAAATAACATTGTAGTTTTTGAGTCATGCAGAGTTGTCATTAAATACACAGTGAGAAACCTGAAATATTTACAAAATAATAATTTTTATTAAACATTTCTCATAAATCGAACTGAAAGCAGTACTGAAATAGAACTGAACTAGGACTGAACTAGAACTGAACTAGAACTGATCAAGAACTGAACTAGAACTGAACTGGAAATAGAACTGAACCAGAATTGAACTAGAACTGACCTAGAAACTGAACTAGAACTGAACTAGAACTGAACTAGGAACTGAACTAGAACTGAACTAGAACTGAACTAGAACTAGACTGAACTAGTAACTGAACTAGAACTGAACTAGAACTGACAGAACTGAACTAGAACTGAACCTAGAACTAGACTACTAGAACTGAACTAGAAACTGAACTAGAACTGAACTAGAACTCGAACTAGAACTGAACTAGACTGAACTAGAACTGAACTAGACTGAACTATGAACTGCAACTAGAAACTGAACTAGAACTGAACTAAACTGAACTAGAACTGAAATCTAGAACTGAACTAGAACTGAACTAGAACTGGAACTACTAGAACTGAACTAGAACTGAACCTAGAACTGAACTAGAACTGAACTAGAACTTGAATCTAGAACTGAACTAGACATGAAACTAGACTGAACTAGAACTGAACTAGAACTGAACTAGAACTGAACTCGAACTGAACTAGAACTGAACTTAGAACTGAAAACTAGACTGAACCTAGAACTGAAACTAGAACTGAACTAGAACTGAACTAGAACTGACTACTAGAACTGAACTAGAACTGAACTAGAAACATTGAACTAGAACTGAACTAGACAGAACTGAACTAGAACTGAACTAGAACTGAACGAACTAGAACTGAACTGAACTGAACCTGAACTAGAACTATAACTGACTAGAACTAGAACTGAACTAGAACTGAACTAGAACTAGAACTGAACTAGAACTAGAACTGAACTAGAACTGAACTAGAACTGAACTAGAACTGAACTAGAACTGAACTAGAACTGAACTAGAACTGAACTAGAACTGAACTAGAACTGAACTAGAACTGAACTAGAACTGAACTAGAACTGAACTAGAACTGAACTAGAACTGAACTAGAACTGAACTAGAACTGAACTAGAACTGAACTAGAACTGAACTAGAACTGAACTAGAACTGAACTAGAACTGAACTAGAACTGAACTAGAACTGAACTAGAACTGAACTAGAACTGAACTAGAACTGAACTAGAACTGAACTGAGAGAACTGAACTAGAACTGAACTAGAACTGAACTAGAACTGAACTAGAACTGAACTAGAACTGAACTAGAACTGAACTAGAACTGAACTAGAACTGAACTAGAACTGAACTAGAACTGAACTAGAACTGAACTAGAACTGAACTAGAACTGAACTAGTAGACTGAACTAGAACTGAACTAGAACTGAACTAGAACTGAACTAGAACTGAACTAGAACTATCTAGAATGAACTAGAACTGAACTAGAACTGAGCTAGAACTGAACTAAAACTGAACTAGAACTAAATTAGAACTAAACTAGAACTGAATTAAAAACTATTTTTTAGATGAAAAAAAAACTGATTCAAATTATATCATTTAATGTAAACATTTTCTCTCCGTGTATTTCTATGAATTTCGTACTTTAAACTTTGTTTTCATAAAATCACAGACGAACAAACAAAAGAGGATTTGAAATCATATAATACAGTGGCAAATAGTGAGTCAAAAAGGCCAAAAATAACATTAAACTTTGATGATCCGTTGTTATTATCGTCTGTCCGTCCATTTGGCCATGCATGTATGTAAATAGTTTCCATACACGTACTGCGTTCGCTCATTCATTCCATCATGTATGAATAAAACAAAATCATAAAGATTCAAAACTTCATTCACATGCCATAATGCAGGCAGTCAGGCAGCAGGCCTGCTGCATTATTCAAAAGCATCACGATCATCACTTTTAGTTGCTGTCCAAGTGAGTGTATCTGCAGCAACTGTTTTAGTTATTAGTAATTTGTTTTGTATGTCGCATGTTGTCTGCTGTATGTTGCTGTTGTCGTTTGTGTTAGTGTGTTGTTATGACAATTGTGTTTAAAACTTAAAATTTAGAGATTGTTTTTTTTAGAGATTTGTTAGCAAATTTATCTTGTTTTAGATCTTAATAAACGATTAAAATAACAATGATCATATGATGCTGATGAAGATGATATTGCTGGCAAAATAAAACTGCTGCTATAGAAGTTAAACTGATGCCAAATGTTGGTTAACAAAAAAAAAAAAAAAAACTAAAAATTAAGCCACTGCACAGTTGCAATGGCCAAGTTTAAATACAACAAATATTACTGCATTTATTGTCTTATATTTGTAGTTGTAGAGTTTTAGTTTTCAAGTTTGATAAAAAAGAAACAGTATTTTTTTGTAATTGGCTGCAGCAGCTATGCTGTGAGTATAAATGTAAATATTTGGAATTCATTGTGTTGTTTTAAGACTAGGTTTACAATGCACTTTTAAGTTAGGCTTTAAGACGTGGTGTGTAGATTTATTCAGTTTTGAGTTTAAGCGTATGTAAGAAATGCTGCTGTATGTTTTTTTGCTTTTTAATTTCGCATAATTTTATCGCTTGTAATAAATACAATGATAAAAAAATGCAGGAGAAAAAAAAACCATCTACACGTTATAGAAATATTTTCTTTTAATTATTATCATTTTATCTCTGAAGTGTATTATTATGGAGTTTTTCTGCTTAACAAGTTATAATATTTTTTTATGAAAATTTAAAATACACTGAAAAAAAATAACTACAAATGTTTAATTCGGTATTCTAGTCTATAGTCTAGTCCATAGTCTAGTCTATAGTCTAGTCTATAGTCTAGTCTATAGTCTAGTCTATAGTCTAGTCTAGTCTATAGTCTATAGTCTAGTCTAGTCTATAGTCTAGTCTATAGTCTAGTCTATAGTCTAGTCTATAGTCTGGTCTATAGTCTGGCCTATAGTCTAGTCTATAGTCTAGTCTATAGTCTAGTCTATAGTCTAGTCTATAGTCTAGTCTATAGTCTAGTCTATAGTCTAGTCTATAGTCTAGTCTATAGTCTAGTCTATAGTCTAGTCTATAGTCTAGTCTATAGTCTAGTCTATAGTCTAGTCTATAGTCTAGTCTATAGTCTAGTCTATAGTCTAGTCTATAGTCTAGTCTATAGTCTGGTCTATAGTCTAGTCTATAGTCTAGTCTATAGTCTAGTCTATAGTCTAGTCTATAGTCTAGTCTATAGTCTAGTCTATAGTCTAGTCTATAGTCTAGTCTATAGTCTAGTCTATAGTCTAGTCTATAGTCTAGTCTATAGTCTAGTCTATAGTCTAGTCTATAGTCTAGTCTATAGTCTAGTCTATAGTCTAGTCTATAGTCTAGTCTATAGTCTAGTCTATAGTCTAGTCTATAGTCTAGTCTATAGTCTAGTCTATAGTCTAGTCTATAGTCTAGTCTATAGTCTAGTCTATAGTCTAGTCTATAGTCTAGTCTATAGTCTAGTCTATAGTCTAGTCTATAGTCTAGTCCTAGTCTAGTCTATAGTCTAGTCTATAGTCTAGTCTATAGTCTAGTCTATAGTCTAGTCTAGTCTATAGTCTATAGTCTAGTCTAGTCTATAGTCTAGTCTAGTCTATAGTCTAGTCTATAGTCTGGTCTATAGTCTGGCCTATAGTCTAGTCTATAGTCTAGTCTATAGTCTAGTCTATAGTCTAGTCTATAGTCTAGTCTATAGTCTAGTCTATAGTCTAGTCTATAGTCTAGTCTATAGTCTAGTCTATAGTCTAGTCTATAGTCTAGTCTATAGTCTAGTCTATAGTCTAGTCTATAGTCTAGTCTATAGTCTAGTCTATAGTCTAGTCTATAGTCTAGTCTATAGTCTAGTCTATAGTCTAGTCTATAGTCTAGTCTATAGTCTAGTCTATAGTCTAGTCTATAGTCTAGTCTATAGTCTAGTCTATAGTCTAGTCTATAGTCTAGTCTATAGTCTAGTCTATAGTCTAGTCTATAGTCTAGTCTATAGTCTAGTCTATAGTCTAGTCTATAGTCTAGTCTATAGTCTAGTCTATAGTCTAGTCTATAGTCTAGTCTATAGTCTAGTCTATAGTCTAGTCTATAGTCTAGTCTATAGTCTAGTCTATAGTCTAGTCTATAGTCTAGTCTATAGTCTAGTCTATAGTCTAGTCTATAGTCTAGTCTATAGTCTAGTCTATAGTCTAGTCTATAGTCTAGTCTATAGTCTAGTCTATAGTCTAGTCTATAGTCTAGTCTATAGTCTAGTCTATAGTCTAGTCTATAGTCTAGTCTATAGTCTAGTCTATTAGTCTTGTCTAGTCTATAGTCTAGCTATAGTCTAGTCTATAGTCTAGTCTATAGTCTAGTCTTATAGTCTAGTCTCTAGTCTCGTCTATAGTCTAGTCTATAGTCTAGTCTATAGTCTAGTCTATAGTCTAGTCTATAGTCTAGTCTATAGTCTAGTCTATGTTAGTCTATAGTCTAGTCTATAGTCTAGTCTATAGTCTAGTCTATAGTCTAGTCTATAGTCTAGTCTATAGTCTAGTCTATAGTCTAGTCTATAGTCTAGTCTATAGTCTAGTCTATAGTCTAGTCTCTAGTCTAGTCTATAGTCTAGTCTATAGTCTAGTCTATAGTCTAGTCTATAGTCTAGTCTATAGTCTAGTCTATAGTCTAGTCTATAGTCTAGTCTATAGTCTAGTCTATAGTCTAGTCTATAGTCTAGTCTATAGTCTAGTCTATAGTCTAGTCTATAGTCTAGTCTATAGTCTAGTCTATAGTCTAGTCTATAGTCTAGTCTATAGTCTAGTCTATAGTCTAGTCTATAGTCTAGTCTATAGTCTAGTCTATAGTCTAGTCTATAGTCTAGTCTATAGTCTAGTCTATAGTCTAGTCTATAGTCTAGTCTATAGTCTAGTCTATAGTCTAGTCTATAGTCTAGTCTATAGTCTAGTCTATAGCTATAGTCTATAGCTATAGTCTATAGCTAGTCTAGTCTAGTCTAGTCTATAGCCTAGTCTATAGTCCATTATAAAGTCTTGACAGTAGAAGTTGACTATAGTATCGACTTTTAGTTTAGTCCATAGTCTTGAGTATAGTTTAATCCATAGTCTGGCCTATAGTCTATTTATCCCATTTTTCTTTCAGTGTTTCTTTTAATTTATCAGTTTTAATTTACAGTTGTTTAAACTATTATGTTTATGACAATGTTTCATGTCGGGCTGGCTATCTTGTCTTATGGTTAGCGGTTCCATAACAAATTATTAAAAGCAAAAGTGTGTGAGTGGGTTGATTGGTTGAATCGTTGGTGGAATGATTTCTTTTATAATACAAATATAGTAACTACAAGATTTTTATTCAGTAATAATTGCTTTGAATCTCTTTAAACAATTAAAGAATTTTTATACAATTTGTAACAAAAATTTGTGGTTGTAAAGGAGAATTAAAAGAGTAATTTGTAGAAAATTTGAACTAAAACATTTGATAATAATTTACAATTAATTTCAATAATTAGTCAAATTTCTGTCTTTTGTCTCATTTTGTTGATAAAATTAAAAATGACTAACCATGTACATTATAATCTTCCCATAGTGTCAAAATATTTTCCATTAAATTTGATAACTGTATGAAGTTTTTGTTGTAGTTTATTAAAGGGTTTAAATTTTAAAAAATATATATAGTAATAATAATTCATCGGAATTATTCATGAGCCAAGAGCAACTCAAGTTTCATCAAATTATACAAAAACAATAAGTTCTGTGGAAATGGAGCGTACAATTGAAAGAAGTATGAAAATATAAATAAAAATCATTAATAAGGGTATTCGGGACAAACAAATTTAAGAAACAAAAGATTCTTAGTCTTAACCGAACCTAACATAAGATAAGATCCTATCATATATGATAAATATTTCTGGCCGAACTGCTGAGTTAGTTATGTTAGTCAGATCGGCTTTGTTGTGTGAACCGATTTCTGTCTTATAAAGTCCTTAAATTGATGTGTAGTGAATACCCTTATTAATATGTTTCTTATTTGATTTAATGTAAAAAAGTTGATATTTCTTGTGAAAAGCTTATCTTTCATTTGACGTAGTTTTACATTATAAAAAAACTCATATTCTGGGTGATTAATATAGTTTACAGCCATCTGATCAAATATTGTAAAAATATATTAAGCAAAACCAGGAAACAGGGACAATATAATTTTGAATAATATTTCATTGTAGAGTAATAATATGTTTAAAAAAAATATTTTTTTTTTTTTTAAATTTCTAAAAAACTATTTTGCACAAAATGAACTAATTTTTGAAGATTTGAGCAAAATCTGTTTCTATTTAGGGTTCTATAGATCGACTTTCGAATAATCGAACAATCGACGGAAAAAGTCGAAGTCGACTATTTTGTTCCAAAAAAGTCGATAACTTGACTATCGTCTATGAAAAAAGTTGAAAAGTCGACTTTGTAAATAATAGTCGAAAAAAGTCGATAAGTCGAAGAAAGTCGAAAAGTCGTAAAAAGTCGAAAAGTCGGAAAATGGCGAAAAAAGTCGGAAAAAGTCAAAAAATCGAAAATAGTAGAAAAAGATAGTCGAAAATTTTAAAAAAGTGGAAAAGAAGTCAAAAACTCTAAAATAGTCGGAAAAACTCGAATAATGTCAAAAAATAGTCGAAAAAAATTCGAAAGAAGTCAAAAACTCGAAAAAAGTCAAAAAGCCGAAAAGTCGAAAAAAGTCAAAAAGCCGAAAAATCGGAAAAAGTTGAAAAGTCGAAAGGTCGAAAAGTCGACTATTTATAAAATATACTAAAAGTCGAAAAGTCGACTTTTAATTAAATGGAAAAAGTCGAAAAATCGACTTTTCATAAAATGCAAAAAGTCGAAAAGTCGACTTTTCGTTTCAACTATAGAACCCTATTTCTATTTCAAATAAATTTTAAGTCCAATCTAAACTAATGCTTATAATAGCAAAACTTAAGTTTACTTTCATAAACTTTAGATTTAGAATCCTGAATTCCTAAAATGTTCCTTTAAAATCTTCTTTTTATAAATTTTCTTTAAAACCACTTTTATTTCCAAGCTGCAGAAAAAAGAAAAGCGAAAAACTACTATTTCTCATAATTAAGATTTTTATACCAACGATAACCTACGAATTGCAACGTGTAACAATATTTATTATACAAGTATTTACAGAGATGGAAAAAAATCAAAAATTACGTTTAAATTTACGATTACAACCAGATTTTTGGCGGCAAGTGTGTGTGTGTGTATGATTGAATCTATAGTAGGATGCCCTTTTTAGCCTTAAAACGTACCTCGATCACAGCTAAATTAAGCCTCTTTTTTTTCGAAATAAAAAACTGCACAAAATGTATGTGATTTTCTTTTAATGGCTTTAAATGACTTTAAAGCTACCACTACCTATTTGGTAAAGGGGATTACAACGCACACAGAGAAAAGTTTAAACTTAAAATTTATATATAAATAAAATGACCTTAACCTAAACGCTAATCACATTAATAATGCTGCAACACAAACAGCAAAATATAGTTATAAAAAACCAGATATATAGGAAAGAAGTCTCCAGATTAAAGCCTAAAGGTAAGAAACTTTGAAAATAAAAGTTTTTTTTAGGTAAGAATTACTTGCCCTTTCTTTGTTAGAAAAACTTTAAAAATAGAAGAAAATTTTGGAGCTTTTTTTAATAGCAAATTTTGCTCACAAATTATAAAAATATAGTTGAAATTAACTGCACAAATTATCATATAACTAAAAGCCTTTGTTTTAAGCTTTTAGAATAGACAAAATTATTATCAGCTTTTCATCGAGTTAATATCTTACAGAACTTAATATTCCAAACTTTTTTCAAAATTAGCAAAGTTTGAGCTCAAATTAATACAAATCATATTAAGGGATTTGTTAGAACTATTATAAAAATCAAAGCTTTTGTGTTAAGCTTTTAGAACAGGAAAAATATTTTGCACATTTTTAACTTGTTAAAGTTGTAGTGAGAACTTTGAAAATAGAATTAAATTTTTGTAAATTTTTTTTAAGTAGCAAAGTTTGAGCTTAATTTAATAAAATATTTATTAAAGGAATTGTATAAAAAAATGCTAGAATTCAAAGCTTTGTGTTAAGCTTTTAGAATACAAAAAAATATATTTATAAACTTTTTAAAAAGTTATAATTTTAGAGAACTTTAAAAGAAGAATGACATTTTTTAAGATTTCTCAAAAATAGCAAAGTTTGAGCTTAAATTATAAAAATTCAATATTAAAGGAATTGAATGAACTAAGATAAAATGGAAAGCTTATGTTGTCAGCTTTTAGAATAAAAATAATGTTTATGAACTTTTCAACAAGTTTACATTTTAAAGAACTATGACTAAAAAGTAAATTTTTTAAAAGATTTCCTAAAAATAACAAAGTTTAGGCACAAATTGAAAAAAAATGTATATTTAAAGAATTGAATGAATTGTGTTATAATTTAAAGCTTATGTGTTTAGCTTTTAGAATAAGAAGAAAGTTTTACAGCTTTTCAAAAAGTTACAATTTTAGAAAACTTTAACTAAAAACTAAATTTTTTAGAGATTTTTCAAAATGCATCAAACTTTGAGTTGAAATTAAAAAAATATTTCTTAAAGAAATTAAGTAAAATATGATAAATTTAAAAGCTTATGTTTTCAGCATTCACAATAAAAAGAATGTTTAAGAACTTTTCAAAAAGTTACAATTTTAGAAAATTTAAACTAAAAAGAGAAAAATTTCATGAACTTTGCATTTAGTCTCAATTTTACAGATTTGAAAAATTCATTCAATATCAATCCAACAAAAAATTGTCTAGCAGTAAAATGTTAAAAAAAATCAGCTGTTATTTACAAAATTTAAACCAACTTTCACTAGGCATTCTCTGCTATTCCACTCTGAACAAAATCTCTATTATAACATCATCAAACTAAAACATCATCATCATCAGACATCTTTAACAGCCTCCAAATTGCAAACCTATACAATTGTCTTAATATTATTAGTAAAAGTAATTGTAATGCAATCGCTTAAAAATATATTATGAAAAAAAAGGTTTAAACGTTTCATTATTATAAACATTCATATAATAGCAAGTATTATTTTCTTTATTTCTTAACTTGTGTTGTTGCATCTTCATCAGCATTATGATGGTGAGGATGATGATGATGATCAAACATCATAACATCATTGTATCATGTTTTCAATGTCTGTTATGGTGCACATTACATTACATTTAAATTGCATTTTGATTGGAATTGCGTTACTTTTGCACATTAGATTTTGTATTTAAAAGAAAAAAGAATTTGAAAAAATAACTTTGTAACATGAGCCGCTTTAAACATGTGATGAAGATGCAACAGAAATCATAAAAACCAAAAAAATATTAAATGGTCAACAATTTCAAGCTGCTGCTGGGAGGAGAGACGGACATATAAACTTAAAGAAATCAAATGATCATGCACATGTTTTTCTTTAATGAAAACAACAATGTTTTTAAATGACCGCTTTTGCAACAACAACAAAAATTTAATAAAATACATTAACATTTATTTTATTTTCTAAACTCATATATTTTTGTTTATATTCTGCACATGTTGTATTCATTTTCATTCCAAGTCCAAAAACTGATAGTTATAAAAAGAGCTGGTACAATTAAAGTACTTTTCTGACATATGATTTGTTTTAAAAGTACTTTAGTACTTTTGCTAAATAGTTAGCATAGCGACTTTATAAGTCGAAATCAGTTTCTTTTAAAATTGCATTAAAAATGGTTAGAATACCACTATATTTAAGGAATTGGTACTTTTCTGGGATTAAAAAAGTACCATTTTCAAATTTCAAAACAAAAACTTTAGTACTTTTAACATAAAATTTAGATTTATATTTAAATGATCAAGCAAACAGAAGAAGCAAATTTATTGCAAAACGATTGAATTTTAGTACTTTAAGGGACAAAAAAGTACTTTTTCGTTTCAAAAACCAAACTATAGCCTCTAGAGGGACAAGAAAGGTACCACCTGGAAACCGCCAAAAAACGTAATATTTCAAAAGCCTCTAAAGTAGACATAAATAGAGTCCAGAAATAGTACTTAAGTTATATTAAACATTGTTACTTGAAGGGCCGGAAAAAAGTACCAATCGCCAAAAGACGTACCATTTCAAAAGCATCTTAAATAAACATAGAGTCCAGAAATAGTAAGGTATTTTAATCATTAATACTTGAGGGGCCGGAAAAAAGTACCAACTGGCGAAATTTTCTAAATTGAATTCAGAAAAAGTTTGTTATTTTAATTATTGATACTTGGAGGGACGGAAAAAGTACTAAATCGAAAACTTTTCTAAATATAAATATAACAGTTTGTTTTTTTAATCATTAATACTTGGAGGGAAGAAAATAGTACCAAATCGTGAACTTTTCTTAAAAGACTTCAAAAACAATATGTTATTTTAATCAGTCATACTTGGAGGGACAAACAAAGAACCAAATCAAGAACGAAAAAAGTACCAACTCGAGAAATTTTCTAAAAAGAATCCTAAAAAAGTACCAAATCGAAGAATTTTTCTTAAAAGACTCCAGAAACAATAAGTTATATTAATCATTGATACTTGGAGGGATGGAAAAAGTACCAACTCGTGAAATTTTCTAATTAAAGTCCAGAAATAGTTAGTTATTTTGATCATTAATACTGGGGGGAACGTAGAAAGTACCAAATCGAGAACTCTTCTAAGTAGAGTACAGAAGTAATACGTTATTTTAATCTCTGGTACTTGGGGGACGGAAAAAGTACCAACTCGTGAAATTTTCTAAAAAGAATCCGAAAATAGTTTGGTTTTTAATCTTTGATACTTGCGGGGAACGTAAAAAGTACCAAATCGAGAAATTTTCTAAAAGGAATCCAGAGATAGTAAGTTATATTAATCTTTGATACTTGGAGGGACGCAAAAAAGTACCAAATCGTGAAAATTTCTAAAGACAATCCCGAAATAGTTTATTTTTTGATCATTGATACTTGAAGGGACGGAAAAAGTACCAACTTGGGAAATTTACTATGGAATGAAATGGAATATAGAAATATTTACATATTTTAACTAAAAAGTTTAATACTTTGGGGACAGAAATAGTACTATTCCCACAAATCCTTTAAAAGTGCTTCGAGGTACAAAAAAAGTACTTTTACTAAATTACTTCAAAAACTTTAGAATCTATAAGCCAAAATTGGTATTATATATAAATCTAAACTAGAAGATTCTTTAAAAAAATAAATGTTGGCACTTTAAGGGACCAAAAAAAGTACCAAAGGCCTGTACTTTGAGGGTAAAAAAAGTACCTTTTTTAAATTGTCCTTAAAGGTCTCCAGTTTCTATAAATTGTCATTTGTATTATAATACTAAATCAAAACTTTGTTTAAATCTTATCTAGAAATAAAAATATTTTAAAAAAAATTTTAAAGTTTCGTACTTTTGGTTACGAAAAAAGTACTTTTTTTAAATTAAACCGGAAAACTTTAGTCTTCATAATAAAAAGTAGATATTTTTTATGTCTAAATAATAATTTGTTTTGAAATATAAGACAAAAATTAACAATTTGTTCGCAATTTTAAAATTTTTGTACTTTAAGGGATAGAAAAGGTACCATTTTATGAACCCTCTAAAAAGATTTTAATACTAATAGTATTAAATAAGCATCTTGATTAGATTATTTTGAAATGTTAACCAAAAGAGCTTAAAAGTAATACAACATTTAAGGATTGGTACTTTTAAGTAAAAAAAGTACCATTTTGCAAAAGTACATTTCCAAAATCCCCTTAAAAACCTTTTTAAGTCAAAAAAAAAAAATAATAATAAGCTTTTAGTACAGAACAAGCCTTGTAAGTGTAAACTATATTATTGTGAAATATTAGCTAAGAAAACTTACAGATTAGTAAACTTAGAGATTAGTACTTAAAGGGAAGAAAAAAGTACCTTTATGAAAACCATTACATTCACGCACTTTTTTGTTTATAATTCGCCACAAGCGCACGCTTTAAAAAAATACTTTTACGTGCCTTGTTTTAAGTCCATTATTATGTTTTTTTCATTAAACAATCATAAAAAAAATATATTTTTATGTATTTCAGTTTATAATTATAGCTGCAGTTTGTTGTCTTTTAATTTTATACAGCAACAATACTTTTCTTTTAAAACCCAAGAGTTTGAAATAGTTTTTATTTTTTATACAACTGACGGACGGGCCTGCTTTTAAAATGTTTTTGTTCGTTTATTTCTCCAATGATTTTAAATGATTTTTGTTTATTTTGCATTTCATTTGTTAATTATTATTATGATTTTTTTTATTTCTGTTTTCAACAATCAAAGTTGAAAGTGCCGCCTGTTATTAAAACGGCTTTGGACGACGACTGGGGCTTTAAGTACACAATTGTGTTTGCAATTGTTGTAAAATAAAATTAAAATAAATGCTCATACGTTTTTAGAATATTTTACATAAATTATAAAATTGATTGGCAATCATTTAATTGTTTATTTTCTAATAAATCTTAAGGAAATATATGATCATGGAAGAGACATCAAAGTACAAATTATCTAATATTAGATTGGTGGACAGGAAGTCATGGATTGTGGTTAGTTGTCGAAGAGTGTATTGTAGTGTAGGCCCTTGAAATAAGTTATATAGCGCCTTTTGGAAGCAAATTGCTTGATTATGTTGACTGACAAGGGATCTCCAAGAGTTCCAAACGAATAGTTGTGAAACTCAAAGAGTTTCTTGTAACGATCGTAGATCTTTAGAATCTTGATCCTTGAAATATTTGATAGAACAATCGTGTATTTCAAATCCTTGTTTTTCATGAGTTTGAAGAAATCGGGAACCTTGAAGTGTTATAAAAACCAACCGATCTTACAGAGTTAAAGGGACGATCGTATTACTTGCAGTGTTCCAACTGAGGAGTTCAACGAACAAAATCGAGAATCTCAGACTTCTAACAAATGATCGCGGAACTCACACTGTTGCTTGGGATGTCACTGACTTGTAAAAGGATTGTGAATCTTACAGAATTCCAAAGAAAAAATGAGGATCTCAAAAAGAAGTAATGGATCTTAACATAGTGGATCGCACAAAATTCTAAAAATCAATTAAGGATCTCTATTAATCAAAAAGAATAGTGGTTGATCGAGGATCTTCCCAAATTAAAGTTGAAAAGAATAGTTGATCGTAAATGGTAACAAATACTAACTGTAGATCGAACATCAACAATAGATCGTGAATCTTACAAAGAGTTTCAAAAAGAAGTGATTGATCTCAATATCGTGGATCGCACAAAATTCTAAAGATCAATCGAGGATCTCTGTGAATTACAAAAAAGTGATGATCGAGGATCTTCCTAAAGAAACATCATTCTCAAAAGTTTAAAAATCATTGATCCAACACTAACCGTAAGATCGAACAATAATAATCGATTCACAATCATGGATCTCACTAACTTCTAAACAATATCATAAATTTTAGAAAATTTCAAAGAGCAAACAATGATCTCAAAAAGTTCCAAAAAACACTGACTTATCTATGCAGCGAGCATCTCACAGAAAGATATTAATCAAACGAGGATCTCTACGAATTCAAAAGAAAAATAGTTCCAAAGAATATCAAAACTCAAAAGTATTAATTGATCTCCCAATCATCCAAAGAACAATAGAAGATCTTAATGATTTCTCTAAAAAAAATCTGACAGTGTTCATCTCACAATCGGTTTCCAAAGATCGCACAGGGTTCCAAAGAACAGTGATAGATCTAACGGAGTTCTAAAGAAAAGTGATTGATCTCTTTTATGGATCCAAACTAGGGTTCTATACTTGAAACGAGAAGTCGACTTTTCGGCCTTCCGACTTTTTGCATTTAGTTAAAAGTCGACTTTTTGCATTTTATGAAAAGTCGATTTTTCGACTTTTTTCATTTAATTAAAAGTCGACTTTTAGTATTTTATAAATAGTCGACTTTTTCCGATTTTTTTCGACTTTTCGACTTTTTTCGACTTTTTCAGACTTTTTTCGATTTTTTCCAACTTTTCGATTTCTTCGACTTTTTGACTATTTTCGACTTTTTTCGATTATTTTTTTGACTTATTTCGAGTTTTTCCGAATATTTTAGAGTTTTTGACTTTTTTCACTTATTAAAAATGTTTGACTATTTTTGACTTTGTTCTACTATTCGACTTTTTCCGACTTTTTGACTTTTTACGACTTTTCGACTTTTTTCGGGTTTTTTCGACTTATCACTTTTTTCGACTTTCCGACTTTTTTCGACTTTTATTTACAAAGTCGACTTTTTTCATAGACGATAGTCGAGTTATCGACTTTTTTGGAACAAAATAGTCGACTTCGACTTTTCGACTTTTTTCGACAAAAAATCGATTGTTCGATTATTCGAAAGTCGATTTATAGAACCCTAATCCAAACACTATCCGTAGAACTATGATGATCTTCCAGTGTATTTAAAATAGAACATCTCAATGATTTCTCCAAAAAATCGTGGGTCTGACAGTGTTCCACAGAACAATCATTAATTTCACGATCGGCTTCCAAAGATCTCAGAGAGTTCCAAAGACCAGTGATTGATCTAACGCAAACAAACACTGGTCACTTTCTAATTAATTGTGCGAATATTGTTCGCAATAAGACTGTGCAAGGAAATTGAAAAGATCAGCAAAAGTGGTTTTCGTTTTTTATTTTTTGCATTTGTTGTTATTATTATGTCGGATGGATGGGGATTATGTAAATAAACAATTGAAAGTTTCTAATGTCAATGCAATAAACATGCGGTTAAACAACGACAGCAAGCCAACAGCAACAACTCAACAACTTGTACTATAGTTTGTATACAAAAGTATCTACTTGTAATTGTAGATTTAGCAAGACACACATTTAAATATAAACCTCGAAAGTAGAAAATATAAAGGATGAAATAAAAACTGATGGAAAGAAATCAAGTAAACACCAAACAAATAAAACTTCCTTTTTCTGGTGGGTTGCCAGTTGTTGGGCTATAGAGCAAAAATGAGGAGGTTAGTAGAGTTGGAGTGTCTTAAATTGCGTGTGGTTTTGTTGGCGGAAGTTTTTTTTGTTAAAAAGATATAAATAAAACAAGGTATTAAACATTTTAGCCCTGTAATTTAAAATTATTTAAGTTTTTTTTTTTACAGATAAAATGCTCAAACCGCAAAACTTTTAGCTTGAAATGTTGTTAAATATTATTTTGAATTATTATTATTTTTTTCAAATTTTTTTTTTTCGTTTAAATAAAGTGTGTTTTTAAAGTCAAAGTTCATGTGTTTTGTTGTGTTTTTTTCATACTTTGCCAGAAAATATTTAGACAACAGCTATAAAAGTATCATTACAACTCACTATCGTTATTGTAATCATCATCATCACTGCTATCATCGTGATTGTAGTCCTGGCAGTTGAGGTTGTTTTTATGTAAAATATTTTACATCATACTTAATCATTATTACATTAAAAAGTTAAACACTTTTAATAAATTATTGAAAATGAGGAGGTATAATTACAATGGGTCAAGGAAATGACATAGGGGAATTCAGGTATAGAGAGTTTCTCTGAAACAATCTTTGGTCTTACAAAGGATCTCATGGAATCTCAAAATACAATCATGGAACTCTTAGAACTGCAAAAAATAACCGTACTTTTTAAACATTTCGAAAGAACTACTGTGATTCTCACAAGTGTAGATCAAATAGTTTCAAAACCAATTGAAGATCGTAAAGAGTTCCTTAGAATGATCGTGACTTTCGAAAAGTTTCAAAAAACAATTATGAAACTCTAAGAATTGCAAAGAAAAAAAAAAGTGATAGAAATGTTATCAATCGCACAGAGTTTCAAAAAACTATCTTTGATCTAACAAAGTTCCAAAGAACATTGATAGATCTCACCGAGATTCAAAGGACAGCAATTGATCTCCGAGAGTTCTCACATCTCACAGAATTGTAAAGAACATTGATTGATTCTATAGGGTTCTAAAGAACATCTTTTGATCTCATAATCTTTCAAAGAACAATAGAAGATCTCAATGATATCTTGAAAATTCGTGAGTATGATAGTGTTCCAGAGGACAATTTTTAATCTCACATAATGCCAAAAAAGTGTGATCAATCGACTACCAACGAACAATCGTCGATCGTACAGAGTTTCAAAGAATAGTAATAGATTTCACAGAAATACAAAGAACAGGGATTGATCTTTCAAATACCCAAAGTGATCAGAGTTCGAGTGGACAGGGTTCCTAAGAACTCCAAGAATTCTGAAAATATTCGCAGATCTGACACTGTTGAAAATGACAATCA